>NW_024045005.1:0-50300 GCF_015852505.1 Tachyglossus aculeatus | reverse complement strand
GAGCACTGTACTCAGCGCTTAGTGTAGTGCTCTGCACATAGTAAGAGCTCAATTTATTTATTATTTATTTATTTTACTTGTACATATTTATTCTATTTTATTTTGTTAATATGTTTTGTTTTATTGTCTGTCTCCCCCTTCTAGACTGCAAGCCTGCTGTTGGGTAGGGACCATCTCTAGATGTTGCCAAATTGTACTTCCCAGGCGTTTAGTACAGTGCTCTGCACACAGTAAGCACTCAATAAATACGATTGAATGTATGAATTAATTAATAAATATGACTCAATGAAGACTTCTACATTCCAAGCGTTTAGTACAGTGCTGTGCACACAGTAAGTGCTCAATAAATACGATTGAATGAATGAATGAATGAATAAGAGAAGCAGTGTGGCTCAGTGGAAAGAGCCCGGGTTTGGGAGTCAGAGGTTGTGGGTTCAAATCCCGCCTCCACCACTTGTCATCTGTGTGACTTTGGGCTAGTCACTTCACTTCTCTGGGCCTCAGTTCCCTCATCTGGAAAATGGGGATGAAGACTGGGAGCCCCACGGGGGACAACCTGATCACCTTGTATCGCCCCCAGCGCTTAGAACAGTGCTTGGCACATAGTAAGCGCTTAACAAATGCCATCATTATTATTATTATTATCATAAATGATAGGAGAAAGTACATGGGTGGGGAATTAAACACATTCCCTGTCCCTCATGCAGATTACAATCTAAAATTGGACAGAAATCACATCTACCAACTCTGTTGTATCGAACCTTCCCTAGTGCTTAGTACAGTGCTCTGCACCATCATCATCATCATCATCAATGATATTTGTTGAGTGTTTACCATGTGCAGAGCACTGTACTAAGCACTTAATTCCTCAGTAGATACCATTGATTGATTGATAGTCGTCCTTCATCCTCGAAGAAGATTCCACAACAATAAGACTATAAGAACAAGAATAATAAGAATATAGTAAGTGCTTAACAAATGCCATAATAATGGCATAGTGAGTGCTTAACAATTGCCATAATAATAATAATAATATATTTGCTTAACAATTGCCATAATAATAATAATAGTGCGTGCTTAACAAATACCATCATAATAACATAATGCATGCTTAACAAATACCACAATAATCCTATAGTAAGTGCTTAACAAATACCACAATAATAATACAATACAATAATAATAATATTGTGAGTGCTTAACACAAACCACAATAATAAGAATGTAGTAAGTGCTTAACAAATGCCATAAGAATATAATAAGTGCTTAACAAATGCCATAATAATAATATAGTGAATGCTTAACACATACCACAATAATAGTAATATAGTCAGTGCTTAACATATGCCATAATGATAATATAGTGCTTACTTAACAAATACCTAAAAAAAATATAGTAAATGCTTAACAAATGCCACAATAATAATATTGTGAGTGCTTAACAAATTCCATAATAAGAATAAAATAAGTGCTTAACAAATGCCATAATAATAATATAGTGAGTGATTAACAAATACCACAATCATAATAATACAGTAAGTGCTTAACATATGCCATAATGATAATACAGTGCATGCTTAACAAACACCATAATAATAATATAGTAAATGCTTAACAAATGCCACAATAATAATATAGTGAGTGCTTAACAAATGCCATAAGCATATAGTAAGTGCTTAACAAATGCCATAATAATACTATAGTGAGTGCTTAACAAATACCACAATGATAATAATATAGTAAGTGCTTAACAAATGCCATAATAATAATATAGTAAGTGCTTAACACAAACTACAATAATAAGACTATAGTAAATGCTTAACAAATGCCATAATAAGAATATAATAAATGCTTAACAAATGCCATAATAATAATACAGTGAGTGCTTAACACATACCACAATAATAATAATATAGTAAGTGCTTAACATATGCCATAATGATAATATTGTGCGTGCTTAACAAATACCATAAAAATAATATAGTAAATGCTTAACAAATGCCACAATAATAATATAGTGAGTGCTTAACAAATTCCATCATACGAATATAAGTGCTTAACAAATTCCATAATAATATTATAGTGAGTGATTAACAAATACTACAATAATAATAATATAGTAAGTGCTTAACATATACCATAATAATAATATAGTGCATGCTTAACAAATACTGTAATAATAATATAGTAAATGCTTAACAAATGCTACAGTAATAATAGAGTAAGTGTTTAATAAATGCCATAATAATGGAATAATAATATTAATGATAATGACATTTATTAAGTGCTTACTATGTGCAAAGCACTATTCTAAGCACTGGGGAGGATACAAGGTGATCAGGTTGCCCCACGTGGGGCTCACAGTCTTCATCCCCATTTGACAGATGAGGGAACTGAGGCCCAGGGAAGTGAAGTGACTTGCCCAAAGTCACACAGCTGACAATTGGTGGAGCCATGACCTCTGACTCCAAAGCCCGTGCTCTTTCCACTGAGCCACGTTTCTTCTCAATATAGTGAGTGCTTAACAAATACCATAATAAAAATATAGTAAGTGTTTAACAAACATTGAAATAATGATGCAGTGAGGGTGACACCAAGGTTGCGGGCTTGTGAGATGGGAAGGGTAACTGGGGTCCAGAGAATAATAATAATAATAATGGCATTTATTAAGCGCTTTCTATGTGCACAGCACTGTTCTAAGCGCTGGGGCGGTTACAAGGTGACCAGGTTGTCCTTTGTGGGGCCCACAGTCTTCATCTCCATTTGACAGATGAGGTCACTGAGACACAGAGAAGTGAAGTGATTTGCTCAAAGCCGCACAGATGACAGTTGGCAGAGTCGGGATTTGAACCCATGACCTCTGACTCCAAAGCCCGGGCTCTTTCCACTGAGCCATGCTGCTTCTCTGACAAGTGAAGTGACCTGCCCAAAGTCACACAGCAGACTAACGGCAGAACTGGGATTAAAGCCTAAATCTTCTTACTCCCAAGCCCGTGCTTTAGTCACTAACAATAATAATAATAATAAGAACGATGGCATTTGGTAAGCGCTTACTATGTGCCAAGCACTGTTCTAACACTCGACCACATTGCTTGGTTAACTTAATATTTTCACCTCCATCCATCCCGCAGGACCCGATTTCCTATTTCCCCACAAGGAAGAAATGGTTAACGACACGGCGCTGAGGGAATTCCTCCTCCTGGGATTCTCGGAGGTCCGGGAGCAGCAGCTGGTCCATGCCGCACTGTTCCTCCTGGTCTACCTGGTGGCCCTGGTGGGGGATCTCTTCATTGTCGCAGCCACCATCCTAGACCGATGCCTCCAAACACCCATGTATTTCTTACTCAGGAACCTGTCTGTCCTCGACCCAAATTCATCCACAACTCCCTGATAGACCGTAGATCCATCTCCTTCCTGGGCTGTGCCATCCAGGTCATCTTGGTGGTCCTGTTTGCCACCTCAGAGCTGTTCCTCCTCACGACGATGTCTCACGACCACTATGCCGCCATCTGCCTCCCCCTGCGCTACGAGGTCATCATGGACCGAGGGTCCTGCGCGAAGATGGCGCCCGCCTCCTGGTTCGGCGGGGGGCTGAATGGAGTCATCCACACCACCGTGACTTTCTCCCTCCCCTTCTGTGACAACCACGCCATCCGGCAGTTTTTCTGCGACATCCCTTCCCTCCTACAGATCTCCTGTTCCTGACGCTCCATCGACGAGCTCGCCATTCTGGGCTTCAGCATGTTCCTGGGCCTCTGCTTTTTCGTCGGCATCATCGTCTCGTACGTGCACATCTTCCGGGCCGTGCTGAGGATGCCGGCCTCCGAGGGCCGGGCCAAAGCCTTCTCCACCTGTCTGCCCCACCTTGCTGTCTTGTCTTTATTCATAGTGAACGGAGTCTTCACCTAATTCAAACCCATGTCTGACTCCCCCTCGGCCCTGGACCTGCTGTTGTCCATGTTCTACACCGTGGTGCCCCCCGCCCTCAACCCCCTCATCTACAGCCTGAGGAACCGAGACATGAAGACCACCCTGAAGAGAATGATAATGGGGAAATGCCTCTAAAATGGCAGTAGAACCTTCTTCTCCCTGAGATCAGAGGCCCTTCTAGCATGACAGATTCTGGGTCCCCACCCCTTGGGGTCGTTCACGTGGGGACTACTGGTGACCCTGGAGTCTCCCCTGCAGAAAAATGGTCAGCCAGTTGCTGAGACCTCCTGGCTTAGTGGAAAGAGTCCGGGCTTTGGAGTCAGAGGTCATGGGTTCAAATTCCGGCTCTGCCAGTTCTCGGCTGTGGAACTTTGGGCAAGTCATTTCACTGCTCTGGGCCTCAGTTACCTCATCTGTAAAATAGGGATGAAGACTGTGAGGCCCCCCATGGGACAACCTGATCACCTTGTAACCTCCCCAGTGTTGAGAACAGTGCTTTGCACATAGTACGTACTCAATAAATGCTATCATTATTATTATCCAGGAACACTATGCCCGAATGGATCATATAATGCCAACCATCTACAGGGTATGGTGGCGGTGGAGATTGGCTATTTGTAGCATTTGTAAAGCGATTATTATCAATCAATCAATCAGTCGAGTGCTAACTGTGTGCAGCGCCCTGTACTAAAATCTTGGGAGAGTATAATGTAACAGAGTCGGTAGATATGTTCCCGTTATGTGCCGGGCACTGTACTGTGCCGGGCTCTGGGGTAGATACGAGACGATCAATTTGTAGTACGATCAGGTTGTAGTACTTCCCAAGTACTTAGTGCAGTGCTCTGCACACAGTAAGCAGTCAATAAATACGAATGAATTAATGAATTAATAATACCCAGTCCCTGTCCCACACGGGGCTCACAGTCTTAATCTCCATTACATAGTAGAGGTAACTGAGGACCAGAGAAGTGAAGTGACTTGTCCAAGGTCACCCAGCAGATACATCAATCAATCAATCAATAGTATTTATTGAGCGCTTACTGTGTGCAGAGCACTGTACTAAGCGCTTAGGAAGTACAAGGTGGCAACATATAGACAGTCCCTACCAAACAGTGGGCTCACAGTCTAGAAGGGGGAGACAGAGAACAAAACCAAACATATTAACAAAATAAAATAAATAGAATAGATATGTACAAGTAAAATAAATAAATATGTACAAACATATATACATATATACAGGTGCTGTGGGGAAGGGAAGGAGGTAAGACGGGGGGCATAGAGAGGGGAACGAGGGGGAGAGGAAGGAGGGGGCTCAGTCTGGGAAGGCCTCCCGGAGGAAGCGAGCTCTCAGTAGGGCCTTGAAGGGAGGAAGAGAGCTAGCTTGGCGGAGGGGCAGAGGGAGGGCATTCCAGGCCCGGGGGATGACGTGGGCAGGGGGTCGTTGGCGGGACAGGCGAGAACGAGGCACGGTGAGGAGATTAGCGGCAGAGTAGTGGAGGGTGCGGGGTGGGCTGTAGAAGGAGAGAAGGGAGGTGAGGTAGGAGGGGGCGAGGTGATGGGCAGCCTTGAAGCCGAGGGTGAGGAGTTTCTGCCTGATGCGCAGATTGATTGGTAGCCACTGGAGATTTTTGAGGAGGGGAGTAACATGCCCAGAGCGTTTCTGGACAAAGACAATCCGGGCAGCGGCGTGAAATATGGATTGAAGTGGGGAGAGACACGAGGATGGGAGATAAGAGAGGAGGCTGATGCAGTAGTCCAGACGGGATAGGACGAGAGCTTGAACGAGCAGGGTAGCAGTTTGGATGGAGAGGAAAGGGCGGATCTTGGCAATGTGGTGGAGCTGAGACCGGCAGGTTTTGGTGACGGCTTGGATGTGAGGAGTGAATGAGAGAGCGGAGTCGAGGATGACACCAAGGTTGCGGGCCTTTGAGACGGGAAGGATGGTAGTGCCGTCAACAGTGATGGGAAAGTCAGGGAGAGAGCAGGGTTTGGGAGGGAAGACAAGGAGTTCAGTCTTGCACATGTCGAATTTTAGGTGGCGGGCAGACATCCTGATGGCGATGTCCTGAAGGCAAGAGGAGATGCGAGCCTGGAGGGAGGAGGAGAGAGCAGGGGCAGAGATGTAGATTTGGGTGTCATCAGCGTAGAAGTGATAGGTGAAGCCGTGGGAGCAAATGAGGTCACCAAGGGAGTGAGTGTAGATAGAAAACAGAAGGGGACCGAGAACTGAACCTTGGGGAACCCCCACAGTAAGGGGATGGGAGGGGGAGGAGGAGCCTGCAAAAGAGACTGAGAATGAACGATCGGAGAGATAAGAGGAGAACCAAGAGAGGACGGACTCTGTGAAGCCAAGGTTGGATAGCGTGTTGAGGAGAAGGGGGTAGTCCACAGTGTCGAAGGAAGCTGAGAGGTCGAGGAGGATTAGGATAGAGTATGAGCCGATGGATTTGGCAAGCAGGAGGTCATTGGTGACCTTTGAGAGGGCAGTTTCCGTGGAATGTAGGGGACGGAAGCCAGACTGGAGGGTCTCGAGGATAGAGTTGGTGTTGAGGAATTCGAGGCAGCGCGTGTAGACAACTCGTTCAGGGAGTTTGGAAAGGAATGGTAGGAGGGATATGGGGCGATAACTAGAAGGTGAGGTGGGGTCGAGAGAGGGTTTTTTTAGCATGGAGAGTCACGGGCATGTTTGAAGGCAGAGGGGAAGGAACCAGTGGAGAGTGAGCGGTTGAAGATGGAAGTTAAGGAGGGGAGAAGGGACGGAGCGAGAGATTTCATGAGATGAGAGGGAATGGGGTCAGAAGCACAGGTGGCCGGAATAGCACTTAAGAGGAGTGAAGAAAGCTCCTCTGAGGATACTGCTGGGAAGGATGGGAGCGTAGCAGAGAGTGTTGAGCCGGGGGGTTGGAGAAGTGCGGGGAGTGACTTTGGGGAGGTCGGACTTGATGGATTTAATTTTGTTAATGAAGTAGGAGGCCTGATCTTTGTGGGTGAGGGAAGGAGGAGGGGGAGGACCCGGGGGTCTGAGAAGGGCGTTGAATGTACGGAAGAGCTTACCGGGATGATGGGCATGGGTGTCAATAAGGGAGGAGAAATAGTTTTGTCTGGCAGAGGAGAGGGCTGAGTTAAGGCAGGAAAGGATAAACTTGAGGTGAACGAGGTTGGCATGGTGTTTAGACTTTCGCCAGCAGCGTTCGGCAGCTCGAGCATAAGAGTGAAGGAGGCGAACAGTGGCAGTGATCCAGGGTTGTGGGTTAGTGGTACGAAAGCGGCGAAGGTAAAGGGGAGAGAGTGAGTCTAGCTGAGTAGAAAGGATAGAGTTGAGCGCAGTAATCTGATCATCAAGCGGTGCAGGGATTAGAACCCAGGTCCTCCTCCGACTCTCAACCCCGTGCTGTTTCCATTAGGCACACCCAACACATTAGCATTAACTGGGACTAGGCCAAGATCAGTCGTTTATCAAAGGTCACCGATGACCTCCTTCTTGCCAAAACCAACGGCGCCTACTCTATCCTAATCCTCCTCGACCTCTCAGCTGCCTTCGACACTGTGAACCACGCCCTTATCCTCAACACACTATCCAACCTTGGCTTCACAGGCTCCGTCCTCTCCCGGTTCTCCTCTTATCTCCCTTACCGTTCATTCTCAGTCTCCTTCGCGGGCTCCCCCTCCCCCTCCCATCCCCTTACTGTAGGGGTTCCTCAAGGGTCAGTTTTTGATTCCCTTCTGTTCTCTATCTACACTCACTCCCTTGGTGAACTCATTTGCTCCCCTGGCTTCAACTATCGTCTCTACGCTGATGACACCCAAATCTACATCTCTGCCCCTGCTCTCTCTCCCTCCCTTCAGTTTCGGGTCTCCTCATGCCTTCAGGACATCTCCATCTGAATATCTGTCCGCCATCTAAAAGTAAACTCAACTGAACTCATTATCTTCCCTCCCAAACCCTGCCCTCCCCCGGACTTTCCCGTCACTGTAGACGGCGCTACCATCCTTCCCATCTCACGAGCCCGCAACCTTGGCGTCATCCTCGACTCCGCTCTCACGTTCACCCCTCACATCCGATCCATCACCAAAACTTGCTTGTCTCACCTCCGCAACATCGCCAACATCCGCCCTTTTCTCTCCATCCAAACCACTACCCTGCTGCTTCAATCTCTCATCCTATCCCGACTGGATTACTGCATCGGCCTCCTCTCTAATCTCCCATCCTCCTGTCTCTCCCCACTTCAGTCTATACTTCACGCCTCTTCACGGGTCGTCTTTGTGCAGAAAAGTTCTGGGCACTTTACTCCCCTCCTTAAAAATCTCCAATGGCTACCAATTAACCTAGGCATTAGGCAAAAACTCCTCATTCTCGGCGTTAAGACTCTCCATCACCTCGCCCCCTCCTCCCTCACCTCCCTTCTGTCCTTCTCCAGTCCAGCTCGCACCCTCCGCTCCTCTGCTGCTCACCTCCTCACTGGGCCTCGTTCTCACCTGTCCTGCCGTCGACCCCCGGCCCATGTCCTCCCCCTGGCCTGGAATGCCCTCCCTCCGCACATCCGCCAAGCTAGCTCTCTTCCTCCCTTCAAAGCCCTACTGAGGCTCACCTCCTCCGGGAGGCCTTCCCAGACTGAGGCCCCTTTTTCCTCTCCTCCTCCCCATCCCCGCCGCCCTACCTCCTTTCCCTCCCTACTGCACCTGTTTATATGTTTGAACAGATTTACTACTCTATTTTACTTGTACATATTTACTATTCTATGTATTGTGTTAATGATGTGCATCTAGCTTTACTTCTATTTATTCTGATGACTTGACACCTGTCCCCATGTTTTCTTTTGTTGTCTGTCTCTCCCTTCTAAACTGTGAGCCCGTTGTTGGGGAGGGACCATCTCTATATGTTGCTGACTTGTACTTCCAAAGCGCTTAGTACAGTGCTCTGCACACAATAAACGCTCAATAAATATGATTGAATGAATGAATGACTGAGATGGTGTGAAAATGAGGTGGCCTTTAATAATCAGTCAGTCAGTCAGTTAATCGTATTGAGTGCTTACTGTGTGCAGAGCACTATACTAAGTGCTTGGGAGAGGACAATATAACAATATAATGGACACATTCCCTGACCACAGCAAGCTTAGGGTAGACAAACGCGGCTCAGTGGAAAGAGCCTGGGCTTGGAGTCAGAGGTTATGGGTTCAGATTTCGATTCAGCCACTTGTCAGCTGGGTGACTTTGGACACTTCTCTGGGCCTCAGTGACCTCATCTGGGAAATGGGGATGAAAACTGTGAGCCCCCCGTGGGACAACCTGATCACATTGTAGCCTCCCCAGCGCTTAGAACAGTGCTCTGCACAGAGTAAGCGCTTAATAAATCCCGTTATTTTTATTTTATTAATAGACATAAATAAATGACAGATATGGACTTAAGCGCCGTGGAGCTGGGACAAGGTGGGAATGAATAAAGGAAGAGAGTCAGGGGGACGAAGAAGGGAGTGGGAGAAGAGGAAAGGAGGACTGTAAGGGGAGATGGAACTGTAAGAGAAGACTAGTAGAGCCAGTAGCCATGACACCCAAATGGACGCTGGAGTTTTGGTGCTGTTAGACAAGGGGGCAGGGAAATTGTGAGGGTGGTCGTTGGGGTCTCTCGTGGATCCTGGGCTCAGATCAGGAGACAGAACAGACAGAAACCAGACTGTCCAGTACAAAACCAGATGCACGTTTGGTCTACACATGTACTCAATACTTATGTGCATCTGGCTTTAATTCGACTTGTTCTGACGATTTTGACACCTGTCTCCGTGTTTTATTTTGTTGTCTGTCTCCCCCTTCTAGACTGTGAGCCTGTTGTGGGGTAGGGACCATCTCTCTATGTTGTCGACTTGGACTTCCCAAGCGCTTAGTCCAGTGCTCTGCACACAGGAAGCACTCAATACATACGATTGAACGAATAAATAAAATTGAATGAATGAATCAGTCAGTTAATTATATTTACTGAACACTTACTGTATGGCGAGTACTGCACTGAGCCCTTGGGAGAGTATAATACAGCAGAGTCGGTAGACACGTTCCCTGCCCACAGTGAGCTTACGATCTAGTGGGGGCAGGGGAGATGGACGTTAATATAAATAAATTAATTATGGATTTGGATATAAGTGCTGTGGGGCTGAGGGCGTGGTGAATAAAGGGGACAAATCCAAGTACCAGGGTGATGTGGTAGGGAGTCGGAGAAGAGGAAATCCCCAGCGCTTAGAACAGTACTTTGCATACAGTAAGCGCTTAATAAATATTATTATTATTATTATATGAGGGCTTAGTCAGGAACCTCTTGGAGAGGATTCGCATAAGGCTGTGAAGGTGGGGAGAGTGAGAGCTCAGAGGAAGAACGCATAACTAGTCAGTTTGCCAGAGTTTTGCTCGTTAACGGAATTTCTCTACATTATACATTCATTGTGAGCGCTGACTATGTCTGTTTATTGTTGTATTGTTCGCTCCCAAGTGCATAGGATCCATCAATCAATCAATCGTATTTATTGAGCGCTCACTGTGTGCAGAGCACTGTACTAAGCTCTTGGGAAGTACAAGTTGGCAACATATAGAGACAGTCCCTACCCAACAGTGGCCTCACAGTCTAGAAGGGGGAGACAGAGAACAAAACCAAAGGTACTAACAAAATAAAATAAATAGAATAGATATGTACAAGTAAAATAAATTAATAAATAAAGTAATAAACATGTACATATATATATATATATATATACATATACACAGGTGCTGTGGGGAAGGGAAGGAGGTAAGATGCGGGGGATGGAGAGGGGGACGATGGGGAGAGGAAGGAAGGGGCTCAGTCTGGGAAGGCCTCCTGGAGGAGATGAGCTCTCAGTAGGGCCTTGAAGGGAGGAAGAGAGCTAGCTTGGCGGATGGGCAGAGGGAGGGCATTCCAGACCCGGGGGAGGACGTGGGCCGGGGGTCGATGGCGGGACAAGAAGGCTGAGTAGGTGCGAATGAGGTTGTCGTTAATGTAACTTGGTGATAACAAGGGCCTTTTTCCCGGGGTTGGGGTGGAGTCAGTCAGGACCGGACCGGGAAGGGGGCTTGGGGGGGGCACTATAAGGAAGGTCGCTTAAGTGGGGGGGTGTGGAAGCAGGGGGCGTCTATGGCGGCGCTCGGAGGAGAGGAGCCTTCCGGGAGCAGCGGGGGCCACGCGGTGTGATGGCGGGCGGTCCTCTCGGGAACGGAGTGCCGGGCGTCTATGGGGGCGCTCTGAGGAGAGGATCATTCCTGGAGCAGCGGGGACCACGCGGTGTGATGGCGGACGGGCGCGCGGGCCTCTCGGGAACGGAGTCCCGGGCATCTGAGGCGGCGCTCTGAGGAGAGGATCCTTCCGGGAACAGCAGGGGACACGCGGTGTGATGGCGGGCGGGCGGGCGAGGCCTCTCGGGAAAGGAGTCCCGAGCGTCTATGGCGGCGCTCTCTGAGGAGAGGATCCTTCCGGGAGCAGCGGGGGCCACGCGGTGTGTTGGCGGACGGGCCTCTCGGGGACGGAGTCCCGGGCGTATATAGGGGCGCTCTGAGGAGAGAATCCTTCCGGGAGCAGCGGGGGCCACACGGTGTGATGGCGGGCGGGCCTCTCGGGAACGGAGTCCCGGGCGTCTATGTCTGGCCTCTCTGGCGCTCTGAGGAGAGGATCCTTCCAGGAGCAGCGGGGTCCATGCGGTGTGATGGCGGGCGGGCGGGCGGGCCTCTCGGGAACGGAGTCTCGGGCGTCTATGGGGGCGCTCTGAGGAGAGGGTCATTCCTGGAGCAGTGGGTGCCACGCGGTGTGATGGCGGGTGGGCGGGCGGGCCTCTTGGGAACGGAGTTCCGGGCGTCTGCATACTACAGTGCTCTACTCGCAGAAAGCAGTAAACGATGACATTTGAATGAATTGGTGACCATGGGCATTCTCGTGAGTGAGGGAGGTAAAATTAGTGGGACAGTCTGACCCCTGCTGAACGTCGGAGATAACGTCACCTCTGGGACTTCAATGTTTTCCAGATAATGAGTCTCTCGGGGTGAACACGGGGCGGGTCCTCCTGGGGGAACTCCTCCCCGCGTCCCGCCGGAACAGGAGCTGCTGTCTCCAAGGAGCCAGGAGCACTGATTTTATGGCACGCTCTTTCCTGTCCCAGCCACAAACCAGCATAAGGAGACGAGGAGGAGGAAGTCAGCATCTCCAACCCTGGACCACCCCGGTGAGCCAAAGGCAATCGCTCAATCCATCCATCGTAGTTATTGAGCTCTTACTGGGTACAGAGAACTGGACTGCTACAATTCATGCCACGAGCCCCAAATTAGATTCCCCATTTGGGTCTTCACGGCCTAGGCGTGGAGGGAGTGATGAGAATATGTTTTTACGAAGCCCGTGAAAGGAGGGATGCTGGCCTCATCCTTCTTCAGACTGCCGCATGGCAGCAGTGACAGAGCTGGGATTAGAACCCACAACCCCGGGCTCTTTCCATTTAGCCACGCTGCTCCTCTAGTGGGTAGACACAATGCCTGCCCTCAAGAAGGGCAGCGTGGCTCAGTGGAAAGAGCACGGGCTTTGGAGTCAGAGGTCATGGGTTCGAATCCTGGCTCTGCCTATTGTCAGCTGTGTGACTTTGGGCAAGTCACTTCACTTCTCTGGGCCTCGGTTCTCTCATCTGTACAATGGGTATGAAGACTGTGAGCCCCCTGTGGGACAACCTGATCGCCTTGTAAACACCCCAGCGCTTAGAACAGTGCTTGGCACATAGTAAGCGCTTAATAAATGCCATCATTATAATTATTATTAAGAAGCTTAGAATCTAGTGTGAAAAGGAGGCATTAAAATGAAGGACGGATAATATAAGGATATGTTCATGTGTGAGAAGCAATGTTGCCTAGTGGAAAGATCACGGGCCTCAGAGCACCTGGGTCCTAATTCAAGCTTCACGACCTATCTGCTTTGTGACTTTGAGCAAGTCACTTCACTCCTCTGTGCCTCAGTTACCTCATCTGTAAAATGGGGATTAGGACCGTGACCCTCTTGTGGAACAGGGACTGTGGCCAACCTAATTAGCTTGTATCTACCCCAGCGCTTAGTGTAGTGACTGGCACCTAGTAACCGCTTAACAAATACCACCCACAAAAGGGTAGGTTTTGGAGTGGGATTAGAACCCAGATCCCCTGACTCCCAGGCTTTCCAGTAGGCCACGTTGCTTCCCAATCTCCGACCAGGTTGGAAGATATAGAATGCGAGGCCGGGTTGTAAAGAGGGGCCTGAAAAAAAAAGCCAGGAATGCAGAGAAGATGGAACCGGAAGGATGGGTGAGAGATACAAGGCCGGGCGTGGGATGTGGGTGGAAAATCCACCGCTGTGGAAAAGACACCGACCGCCCGAAGGAGAGAGTTGGGAGTTTTAGGAGGCATGGACTGAAAACATCTAGTTGAAACCAGTCAAAACCAAGCTGCCAGGATCCCAAGAGAAGGACAAAGGACCATGGAGACTAGACTAGCCACGAAGCTCTCTGCGGGCCGGGAACGTTTCTTCCAATTCTGTTCTCCTGTACTCCCACCAAGGCTTAGTACAGTGCTCTGCACCCGGTAAGTGCTCAGTAAATACCATCGATCGATCGATTGCCTACTGGACTGCCTCTGAGGCTAAGAATAACAGAATCAATCAATCTATCTATCTATCTATCTATCTATCTATCTATCTATCTATCTATCTATCTATATCTATGTATCTATCTATCAGAGAAGCAGCATGGTTCAGTGGAAAGAGCCCGGGCTTGGCAATCAGAGATCGTGGGTTCTAATTCTGTCTCTGCTGCTTGTCAGCTGTGTGACTTTGGGCAAGTCACTTCACTTCCCTGAGCCTCAGTGACCTCATCTGTAAAATAGGGATGAAGACTGTGAGCTCCACGTGGGACAACCTGATCGCCTTGTATTTCCCCCAGCGCTTAGAACAGTGCTTGGCACATAGTAAGCGCTTAACAAATGCCATTATTATTATTATTATTATTGTTGGGTTGAAGAGGAGCCTACCTGCAGAGCCCACTCAAAATAAGGAAGGGAACTTTTATTCATTTTCATAACATATATTTCTATTAATGTCTGTCCCCTCCGCTAGACTGCAAACTCGCTGTGGGCAGGGAACGTTTCCACTAACTCTGTTCTGTTGTACTCTCCCAAGCACTCAGTACAGTGCCCTGCATGCAGAAAGCGCTCAAGAAACACCATTAATGTTGAAGAAACATTAGGCAACGTGGGTAATTCATTCATTTCTAGACTGTGAGCCCGGTGTGGGCAGGGATTGTCTCTCTCTGTTGCCGAATTGTAGTTTCCAAGCGCTTAGTACAGCGATCTGCGCACAGTGAGCGTTCAATAAATACGATATTGAATGATAATATCAGGGTGCCGTTATGACATATACCCAAAAGGTGTTTGCAGAAATGATCAATTCATCAATGGTATTTATTGCACACTTACTGTGTGCACAGCACTGAACTAAATGAAGCAGCGTGGCTCCGTGGAAAGAGCCCGGACTTTGGAGTCAGAGGTCGTGGGTTCAAATCCCGGCTCTGCCAATTCTCAGCTGTGTGACTTTGGGCAAGTCACTTCACTTCTCTGGTCCTCAGTTCCCTCATCTGGAAAATGGGGATTAAGACTGTGAGCCCCACGTGGGACAACCTGATCACCTGGTATCCTCCCCAGCACTTAGAACAGTGCTTTGCACATAGTAAGCACTTAATAAATGCCATCATTATTATTATTATTATTGTTAAGTGCTTGGGAGAGTGAAATAGAACAGAGTTGGGAGAGTATAGTGGAACAGAGTTGGTAGACAATATTAAAATATCTTTGTAAAGTGTATGTGTCTGTGTGTATGTCAGCAAGAGAAAGGGGTGGGTGGAACATTAGGACCCCAGCCCCTTTTTCATTGCTCCAAAGCCATTGCCTTCCCATCCTGGGTCTCTGTGAAAGTGAAAATGCAGACCTTCAGAAACCAAAACGGAGGGAGGCTGATAGCTGAAAAATCAAAATAGGGATTTTTCAGTTTCCTTCCTGTAAACGCGATCCTTCTCTGTGCCTCCATGGGAAATTCACAGATAATCCGTGAAGATGAGAAACGCCACCAAGGTGAGGGAATTCCTCCTGCTGAGATTCTCGGAGGTCCGGGAGCTGCTGCTGGTCCAGGCCGCGGTGTTCCTCCTGGTCTACCTGGCGGCCCTGATGGGGAACTTCCTCATCGTCGCTGTCACCGCCCTAGACCGGCGCCTCCACACCCCCATGTACTTCTTCCTCAGGAACCTGTCCGTCCTTGACCTCTGCCTCATCTCCATCACAGTCCCCAAATCCATCCACAACTCCCTGATCAATGGCAGAGCCATCTCTCTATGGGGCTGCTTGTCTCAGGTCGTTTTAGTGATTTCGTTTGCTTTCTCGGAGCTGTCGCTCCTCACGGCCATGTCCTACGACTGCTACGCGGCCATCTGCCTCCCCCTGCGTTACGGGGTCATCATGGACCCAGGGGCCTGTGGGAAGGTGGCGGCCGCCTCCTGGCTTGGCGGGGGCCTGTTCGGGGCGATGTACACAGCCGGGACGTTAAAACTGAGCTTCTGTGGCTCTAACCTGATCCAGCAGTTCTTCTGCGACATCCCTTCCTTACTGAAGATCTCCTGTTCCGAAACGCACGTCACAATCGACGTCAGCGTAGCCAACGGAATTCGGCTTGGCTTTCATCTCCTTCGTCCTCATCGTGGTCTCGTACGTGCGCATCTTCCGGGCCGTGCTGAGGATGCCGGCCTCCGAGAGCCGGGCCAAAGCCTTCTCCACCTCTCTGCCCCACCTCGTCGTCATCACCATCTTCCTCTCGACCGGCGCCGTGGCCCACCTGCCGCCCACGTCTGACTCCCCCTCGACCCTAAACCTGCTGGTGTCCGTGTTCTACACCACGGTGCCCCCAGCACTGAACCCCCTCATCTACAGCCTGAGGAACCGGGACATGAAGGCCGCCCTGGGGAGGGTCCTGAGGGGGCTTACATTCCTCCAGAATAAAGATCCCCCTCTTTTTGACCTGACGTTTGCCACCAGAATGTTTCTGAAACCCCCCGGACTAAGTGTTGTCGTTACCCCTTCCCTGATGATCAGTCAATCGGTGGTATTTACTGAGCGCTTACTCTGTGCGGTGCCCAGTGTGGTTCAGTGGAAAGAGCCCGGGCTTTGGAGTCAGAGGATAGAAGTTCAAATCCCAGCTCTGCCAACTGTCAGCTGTGTGACTTTGGCCAAGTCACTTCACTTCTCTGGGCCTCAGTTCCCTCATCTGTAAAATGGGGATGAAGACTGTGAGCCCCCTGAGGGACAAGCTGATCACCTTGTAACCTCCCCAGAGTTTAGACAGTGCTTTGCACATAGTAACCACTTAACAAATACTATTATTATTATTATTATCATTATTATTATCATTATTATTATTACTAAGCATTTGGGAGAGGCCAACACAACAGAATTGGCAGAGACGTTTCTCTCCCTCAAGGAACTTACAGTCTTGACCACTCTTTGCTATCACTATCTCACTTCCCTTGACTTCCCAGATTCCAAATCCTTCCCTGACTAAACTGCTATTTATCCAGAATCAGAAGACATTCCGTTTTCAGATGATCCATCTCTTGTCCACTACAGATCACTCTCCCCACCTTCACAGCCTTATTGAAGGCAGATCTCTTCCAAGAGGCCTTCCCTGACCAATCCCTCATCTCCCACTCCCTTTCGCGTCCCCCTCGCACTTGGATTTGCTCCCTTCATTCACCCCTCCCTCAGCCCCACAGCACTGATGTCCATATCCACAATTCTTTTATTTATATTCACCTCTGTCTCCTCCCGTAGTCCATAAGCTCCCTGTGGGCAGGGAACGTGCCTACCGACTCTGTTCTATTGTACTGTCCCAAGCGTTTAGGACAGCGTTCTGCACACAGTAAGCGCTCAATAAATACCACTGATTGATCGATTGGCTAATATGGTCCCGGACGACTTTCCGCACAATATTTTAACATTAAGTGCCAGCCTTCTTCTCTCTAGGGTCCAGCTGTTCTCCCAGAATTGATTCCCAGTGCTTGGGAATATTGTGATGGAGGCCTTGGGGTGGAGATGCAGCGTGGCTCAGTGGAAAGAGCCCGGGCTTTGGAGGCAGAGGTCATGGATTCGAATCCCGGCTCCACCACTGGTCAGCTGTGTGACTTGGAGCAAGTCACTTCACTTCCGTGGACCTTAGTTCCCTTATCTAGAAAATGGGTATTAAATCTGTGAGCGCCGCGTGGGACGACTTGATTACATTGTATCTACCCCGGCGCTTAGAACAGTGCTTTGCACATAGTAAATGCTAGTAAATAAATGCCATTATTATTATTATCATTATTATCCGACTCCAGTCCCATAAGGATTATGTCCAAATCCTTACACTCTGTTGAATGTCTGCCTCCCCCATAAGATTGCAAGGCCCTTGAGATAGCCTAGTGTTTTCTCCAAGGGCTTAGAACAGTGCTCTGGTAGTGCTCACCAAATGGAGAAGCAGAATAGCCAGCGGAAAGACCCCAGGCCTAAAAGTCAGAGGTCCTGGGTTCTAATCCCCTTTCCACCACTTGTCTGCTCTGCGAGCTAGGCTGAGTCACTTCTCTGTGGTTCAGTTTCCTCACCTGTAAAATGGGGTGAAGACTGTGAGCCCCACGTGAGACGGAGGCTATTGTCCGACCTGATTAGCTTGAATCTTATAGAATGCTTGGCACATAGTGAGAGCTTAATAAATGCCACAATTATTATTATTCTCTTCAGTGAATAAGAGGACAAAAACAGGGGCGGAGGAAAGAGTCGGTTAAGGAGGGATTCTAGATCATGAGGAGGGAATCAAAAAGAGACCCTTGATCACAAAAATGATTCCAGATGACAGAAATTGGCGGAGCTGGGATTTGAACCCATGACCTCTGACTCCAAAGCCCGTACTCTTTCCACTGAGCCATGCTGCTTCTCTAAGCATAGTGGATAGAGCCTGGGCCTGGGGTCATGGGTTCTAATCCTGCCTCTGCCACCTGTCTGCTGTGTAACCTTGGGCAAGTCACTTCACTTCTCTATGCCTCAGTTCCCTCCTCTGTATGGTGGGGATGAAGACTGTGAGTCTCACGTGGGGCAGGGACTGCGTCCAACCCAATTTGCTTGTATCCACTCCACCGCATATTACAGTACCTGGCACATAGTAAGTGCTTAACCAATACCATTATTATTATTCTTGTTTTCACTGCGGTATAACAGAGTTGGTAGACACCTTCCCTACCCACAAGACCCGAAAATTCGAGAAAGGGAGACAGGCATTAATCTAAATAAATAATTTATAAATATGAAGCGACAGGGGGTGGAGGGTAGCTTGAGTAACCTGATGGAAAGGCCAGGATGATTCATTCATTCCTTCTTTTAATCAAAGTAGATTCTGGGGGCTTTCAGTCACGAAGTCCCTCAGAACAAAAGAGGAATCCTGCTTTCTCTCGAGGGAAAAGAAAGGCCCAGTGGGAAGGATTATAAATTTCCGCTCTAGAGGAGCGCAGAATGTGATTTTCATGAAATCTCTCTTTCCATCCCTTCTCCCCTCAACTTCCATCTTCAACCGCTCACTCTCCACTGGTTCCTTCCCCTCTGCCTTCAAACATGCCCATGTCTCTCCCAGCCTAAAAGAACCCTCTCTTGACCCCACCTCACCGTCTAGTTATCGCCCCATATCCCTCCTACCATTCCTTTCCAAACTCCTTGAACGAGTTGTCTACACGCGCTGCCTCGAATTCCTCAACAACAACTCTCTCCTCGACCCCCTCCAGTCTGGCTTCCGTCCCCTACATTCCACGGAAACTGCTCTCTCAAAGGTCACCAATGACCTCCTGCTTGCCAAATCCAACGGCTCATACTCTATCCTAATCCTCCTCGACCCCTCAGCTGCCTTCGACACTGTGGACCACCCCCTTCTCCTCAACACGCTATCCAATCTTGGATTCACAGACTCCGTCCTCTCCTGGTTCTCCTCTTATCTCTCCGGTCGTTCATTCTCAGTCTCTTTTGCAGGCTCCTCCTCCCCCTCCCATCCCCTTACTGTGGGGGTTCCCCAAGGTTCAGCGCTTGGTCCCCTTCTGTTCTCGATCTACACTCACTCCCTTGGTGACCTCATTCGCTCCCACGGCTTCAACTATCATCTATACGCTGATGACACCCAGATCTACATCTCCGACCCTGCTCTCTCCCCCTATCTCCAGGCTCGCATCTCCTCCTCCCTTCAGGACATCTCCATCTGGATGTCTGCCCGCCACCTAAAACTCAACATGTGCAAGACTGAACTCCTTGTCTTCCCTCCTATACCCTGCCTTCTCCCTGACTTTCCCATCTCTGTTGACGGCACTACCATCCTTCCCGTCTCACAAGCCCGCAACCTTGGTGTCATCCTCGACTCCGCTCTCTCATTCACCCCTCACATCCAAGCCGTCACCAAAACCTGCCGGTCTCAGCTCCGCAACATTGCCCAGATCCGTCCTATCCTCTCCATCCAAACTGCTACCCTGCTCGTTCAAGCTCTCATCCTATCCCGTCTGGACTACTGCATCAGCCTTCTCTTTGATCTCCCATCCTCGTGTCTCTCCCCACTTCAATCCATACTTCATGCCGCTGCCCGGATTGTCTTTGTCCAGAAACTCCCCTCCTCAAAAATCTCCAGTGGCTACCAATCAATCTGCGCATCAGGCAGAAACTCCTCACCCTCGGCTTCAAGGCTCTCCATCACCTCGCCCCCTCCTACCTCACCTCCCTTCTCTCCTTCTGCAGCCCAACCCTCACCCTCCGCTCCTCCGCCGCTACTCTCCTCAACGTGAGTCGTTCTCGCCTGTCCCGCCATCGACCCCCGGCCCACGTCATCCCCCGGGCCTGGAATGCCCTCCCTCTGCCCATCCACCAAGCTAGCTCTGTTCCTCCCTTCAAGGCCCTACTGAGAGCTCACCTCCTCCAGGAGGCCTTTCCAGACTGAGCCCCTTCCTTCCTCTCCCCCTCGTCCCAGTCTCCATCCCACCCATCTTACCTCCTTCCCTTCCCCACAGCACCTGTATATATGTTTGTACATATTTATTACTCTATTTATTTATTTATTTATTGAACTTGTACATATCTATTCTATTTATTTTATTTTGTTAGTATGTGTGGTTTTGTTCTCTGTCTCCCCCTTCTAGACTGTGAGCCCGCTGTTGGGTAGGGACTGTCTCCATGTGTTGCCGACTTGAACTTCCCAAGCGCTTAGTACAGTGCTCTGCACACAGTAAGCGCTCAATAAATACAATTGATTGATTGATTGATTGATTGAAAGACACCATCTTTCGGGAACTCCTCAAAAAGAGAGTGCTGTCTCCTCCCGGGTGCAACCGGCAATCAGTCAGTGGGATTTACTGAGTGCTTACTGTGTGCAGGGCACTGAACTAAATGTTCGGGAGAGTACCATATAACGGAGTTGGGAGATACGTTCCCTGGCCACAGTGAGCATACAGTCTATAGGGGGAGATAGACTTTAATTAATCCATTAGTGATATTTACTGAACGCTTCCCGTAGGCAGAGCTCTGTACTATATACTGCAATATAAGAGAGTTGGGAAACAAGATCCCTTACCACAACGTCAGAGATAGAGGGGCTGAACAGCAAAAAAGGGAAGCTCTTTTAAGCCTGGGAGAAATGTGACAAGAAATCGCCTGTTTCCATCCATTGGTAAGTGCCAACGTGCAGCAGAAAATCCATTTCAGTGACCTTCAGCTGCTTCATTGTTCGTGTGAGTTCGTGCCTGATCCTTGTCTTCCTCCAGCTTGGTAAGTGCTTACTAAATTCCAAGCACAGGTCTAGACGCTGGGCTAGATACGAGATTGGACAGACTCCGCGTCCCACAAGGGGCTCCCAGTCTAAATTAGAGGGACAACAGGTCTTTTTTATAGGTACTGTTAAGCACTCAGTGAGTGCTTTATAATAATAATAGCAATAATAATGATTATGGTATTGGTAATGCGCTTACTATGTGCCAGTCACTTTACTGACCGCTGGAATTGTTCCAAATGCTGGAGTTCATAGAAGATTGGAAATAGCCTGGGTCCCACACGGAGCTCACACTCTAAGTAAAATGGAGACCCAATTTTTTTTGTTGATACTTGTTAAGCACTTAGTACGTGCCTAGCACTGTTCTAAGCGCTGGGGGAGATACAAGATAATAATGATAATGGCATTTGTTAAGCACTTACTACATGTCAAGCACTGTTCTAAGCACTGGGGGAGATACAAGGTAATCAGGTTGTCCCATGTGGGGCTCCCAGTCTTAATCCCCACTTTACAGATGAGGTAACTGAGGCACAGAGAATCGAAGTGACTTGCCCAAGTTCACACAGCAGACAAATGGTGGAGGCGGGATTAGAACCCACAACCTCTGACTCCCAACCCCGGGCTCTTTCCATTAAGCCACGCTGCTTCTCTAATAGACCCGCTCCTACGTGGGGCTCCTGGTCTATGTAGCAGGGAGAAGAAGTCAATAATCATTACTTGCAAATGAAGGAACTGAGGCCAGAGGAGTTATGTGACTGGCCCAAGGTCTCACAGAAGGTCACACTGCAAGCTAGTGGAAGAGCTAGAATTAAAACTCCATCTCCTGGTCTAGATATCTCATTGCATTTTGTTTGGTCTCTGTGCTACTGTCTCCCTGTATCTGTTTCTCTGCATCTACCTGTCTTTTAGTCACCCTGCCACTTCGTGTTTATTGGGGAGAGGAGAGTTGGGGTCTGCCAGACATGAAGCGAGAGGGCTTCCAGGGCAGATAGGCTAGTGTGACTAGATAAATAAGAGGAGTTGCAGTATCTCAATCGTCACAAACATTTAAGAACAGGGAACGTTTCCGGGAGAGTAAATCGGTTTGAGTGCTTGTCTTCATTCCAGGGCAGAGGCAGAGGAAGAGGAATCTGAGACGTCCGATTTCATTCATTCATTCAATCGTATTTATTGAGCGCTCACTGTACTATGCGCTTGGGAAGTCCAGGTTGGCAACATAGAGAGACGGTCCCTACCCATCAACGGGCTCACAGTCTAGAAGGGCGGAGACAGACAACAAAACAGAACATGTCGACAGGTGTCAATGGAAAAATGCTCATTTTTTGAAGGTTATTATGTAAAGGAACTTGAAAGTCACTGGGGAACTGGCAGTGTTAGCGACCGGACTACCATTGATCAAGATTGGACAGTTTAGATAAGCATTAGTTATCACAAAGCCGAACTCTGAGACCATTTCAGGATCACTGTTGTTCACTGTCCAACTAACTGATGTAGTTAGTTAGCACTAACCAACAGATGTTGCCTTTAGGATTTTCAATCTCTTCTCTGATCCATGCTTGAGGAATGGTGCTGGTGTACGACCACCTCTGAAACCGGAGCAGCACATAAACAGTGGCTAGAGCACGTGTCTGGGAATCAGAAGGGCTGGGTACTAATCCCGGCTCTCCCACTTGTTTGCTGTGTGACCCTGGACAAGTCACCTAATTCATTCAATCGTATTCATTGAATGCTTACTGTGTGCAGAGCACTGTATTAAGTGCTTATAAGAGTACAATATAGCAATAAAACATACATATTCCCTGTCCACAGTGACCTTATAGTCTAGAGGGGAAGACAGACGGTAATAGAACATTGATATAACGATTAATATAGGCCCAGGGCTATTTGATTTTTGGCAAGCCCCCACATGACATATTTCATCATCACATCATAGTGTGCATAGTGCAATTTCATTTGGTCACTGCCTCATGCCCCTTCTCCCTCTCCATCCCATCTTCCTGTTGTCATTGTCACCGAGCCTTCTCCTGGCCTATGATGCTTTGACTACACACGCAGCCCAACAGCACTTGTGTAAATAGGCTTAAGCTCTATTTCCCCTATCCTAATTATTTTAATGTCTGTCTCTCCCTTTAGACTGTAAACTCCTTGTGGGCAGGAAACGTCTGCCAACTCTGTTGTACTGTACTCTCCCAAGTGCTTGGTTCAGTGCTCTGCACCAAGACCTCAATAAATATTTTTCAAAAAGTATCTCTTGTTTCATGAGAGGCAATGTTTCAAAACAGCAGCGAGGGAACCTAGCTGAGTGTATCACTTTCTTTTTCTACTCTGGATGAGCTGCAGAGAAGAGCCTGAAGAGTTTCTGACAGCATATAATGAGCTTAATGGATTCGCTGGCAAATCTTTGAAATTTTATTTCTACTGCCCCTTCTTTTAATCCACTAGCAATTTATTATTCTGTCAGCGACAGGCAAAACCCAGCTTAGAATAATTGTGCTTGTGGGGCGAGAGATTTTTGAAATGGGTTTCCTGAAAAAGTCAGGTTGAAGCCATCGGACTGCAAACAATGCAAAGAAGCAGTGGGTCCTAACACCTGCCAAATTTGAGATTTGAAAAGTTAATCCTCCTGTTTGTAGGTCTGAGCCCTTCAACATAGATCAACCTGGAACTTTGGGTGGATGGGCGAGGTTAGTTTTCATTTTATTCCCGAAATAAACTTAAGGAAAGACGGCATATTCTTCACTGAGGCTACAGTGGATCGTTGTGGAAATTTCTGCTGTGAAACCTAAGATGTTTGATATTTTCTCTAACCCTGTCATGCTCCCTTTCTCGCCTCACTCCATTTACCAGAGCCTATGTCACTGCTCAGGCTTCACCACCTAAGTGCTTCACCTAGTTTCTTCCCCACCCATGTTCCCTTCAGTTATAGCACTTGCAACCTAACAATTTCACTTGTCTTGTGCTTTTTCTCGGAGTGATACTCGATTGCTTTCTTGGTACCCTCAGGCTGTCCTCAGACCACATGGCCAATCACACAGTTGTGACAGAATTCCTCCTGCTGGGATTCTCCGAGGGCAGTGAGCTGCGGCTGGCCCACGCCGCGCTGTTCCTCCTGGTCTACCTGGCGGCCCTGACGGGGAATCTCCTCATCGTCGCCATCGCCGTCCTCGACCGGCGCCTCCACAACCCCATGTACTTCTTCCTCGGGAACCTGTCCGTCATCGACCTCTGCTACATCTCCGTCACCGTCCCCAAATCCATCCTTGACTCCCTGACCGACCGTAGAGAAATCTCCCTCCTGGGCTGTGCCGCCCAGGTTTTCTTAGTGGTTTTCTTTGCTCTTTCAGAGATGTCCTTCCTCACGACGATGTGTTACGACCGCTACGTGGCCATCTGCCACCCCCTGCGCTACAACCTCATCATGGACCGAGGGGCGTGTGGGAAGATGGCGGCCGCCTCCTGGCTCAGTGGGGGGCTCTTTGGGGCGATGTACTCGGCCGGGACGTTCACATTAAGCTTCTGCGAGTCCAACGTGATCCGGCAGTTCTTCTGTGACGCGCCCTCCTTACTGAAGATCTCCTGCTCGGAAACGCACGTTGTCGTTGACGTCACCGTGGCCATGGGTAACGGCTTTGGTTTCGTCTCCTTCGTCTCCATCGTCGTCTCCTACGTGCGCATCTTCTCGGCCGTGCTGAGGTTCCCGTCCACCGAGAGTCGAGCCAAAGCCTTCTCCACCTGCTTGCCCCACCTCGCCGTCGTCACCCTTTTTCTCTCGACCGGAATCTTCGCCCACGCCAAGTCTGCGTCAGACTCCCCCCAGGCCCTGGACCTGCTGGTGTCCGTGTTTTACACCGTGGTGCCCCCCGCTCTGAACGCCCTCATCTACAGCCTGAGGAACCGGGACATAAAGGCCGCCTTGAGGAAAATCTGTGGCTGAAACCCATCTCTCTTGTCCGTTCTCCCCTTCGCGTCGACTCTGAAATTGGCTGTGTACCCCTTAAGCAGTCTGTTACTCCCCCCAGCCCCACGATACTCGTAGAAATAGTCTCGTGATCTACTATTTCCCCTCACCCTGATCGACCTTAATGTCCGTCTCCCCCCATAGACCGTAAGCTTCTTGAGGGCGAGTATCATGTCAACCAACTCCTTTGCGTTGTACCCTCTCAAGTGCTTAGTACAGTGCTCTGCAAACAGTAAGTGTTCAATAAAAGCCCATCGGCTGATCAATTGATTGCCGTCCCAATCCCCAACAATGCACGGGGACCGGAAGCCATAGACCTCAGAGGGGATGACGGGAGAGACAGAGAAGACAGAGGAGGGCGATGGGCAGATCCCGGAGACCAAGGGTGGAGTGTTCAGAGGATGGTGAGAGGCTGCCATTTGGGCTGGCGGTGGTCCCACAAAGACAGGACAGCCAGGGGGAAGGGGTCTAGAAGAGGAAGATTACCCAGAAATCATTGCTACAGGAAGTGTGCCACAATCAGAGGCCATTAGAGCACCAGATAGAACAGATCTTGGGTCACAATTGCCCAGGGAGAAAGCAGGAACTAGAGGGAAAAACTATAACCTCAATTTTTTTAATGGTACTAAAGTGCTTACTAGGTTTCAAGTACAGTACCAAATGATGGGAAAAGAGAAGAAGCACGGCCTAGTGGGTAGAGCCCGGGCCTGGGCATCGAAAGGAACTGATCTGCTACTTTTCTGCTGTGCGACCCTGGGCAAGTCGCTTCACCTCTCTGTGCCTCAGTCGCCTCATCTGTAAAATGGGGATTAAGACTGGGAGCCCCATAGGGGAAAGGAACTGTGTCTCCTGATTAACTTGTCCCTAACCCAGAGTTTAGTACAGTGCCTGGCACATAGTAAATGTTAAACAGATACCATTAAAAAAGATAATTAATGATAGATATCGAGTCACTGAACAGAGAGGTGGTGGAACTGGGATTAATAATAATAATGATATTCAATCGTTCTTTGATTCAATCGTATTTATTGAGCGCTTACTGTGTGCAGAGCACTGTACTAAGCGCTTGGAAAGTACAATTGAGCACTAAAGAGAGACATCAAAACAAGTAATCAGAACCGGAGCGGGGCGATGTGACCGTTAGAGCCATTAATAACAGTAATAATAATGATAATGTTGGTATTTGTTAAGCGCTTGCTACTTGTCAGGCACTGTACTAAGCGCCAAGGTGGATAGGAGCAAACTGAGTTGGACGCAGTCCCCGTCCCATGTGGGGCTCACAGTCTCGTGACAAGCGGGAGAGGCTCGAACTCTCCTCAGGATGTGATGTCGGTCTTTTTCTTACTCTTACCTCTCGAAGTGGTCAGTCAGTCGGTCAAAGAATAATAATAACAGTAATAAACGGTATTTGTTAAGCGCTTACTATGTGCAAAGCACTGTTCTAAGCGCTGGGGAGGTTACAAGGTGATGAGGTTGTCCCACGTGGGGCTCGTATGTATATATGTTTGTACATATTTATTACTCTATTTTACTTGTACATATTTATTCTATTTATTTTATTGTGTTAATATGTTTTGTTTTGTTGTCTGTCTCCCCCTTCTAGACTGTGAGCCCGCTGTTGTGTGGGGCCCGTCTCTAGATGTTGCCGACTTGTACTTCCCAAGCGCTTAGTACAGTGCTCTGCACACAGTAAGTGCTCAATAAATACGATTGATTGATCGATTGATTCTATTTATTTTATTTTGTTAATATGTTTTGTTTTGTTGCCTGTCTCCCCCTTCTAGACTGTGAGCCCACTGTTGGGTAGGGACCGTCTCTAGATGTTGCCGACTTGTACTTCCCAAGCGCTTAGTACAGTGCTCTGCACACTGTAAGCGCTCAGTAAACACGATTGAATGAATGAATGGATGAATCCCCATTTTACACATGAGGTAACTGAGGCACGGAGAAGTTAAGTGGCTCGCCCAAGTTCACACAGCTGACAAGTGGTGGAGCCGAGATTCGATGTATTTATTGAGCGCTTGCTGTGTGCAGAGCACCGCGCTAAGTGCTTGGGAGAGGACAATCAGATTTCCTGCCCACCACGAGTTTACAGTCTAGAGGGGGAGGCAGATATTAATAGAAATAAATGATAGGTGTGGACATCAGTGAAGCAGAGAAGCAGCGTGGCTCAGTGGAAAGAACCCGGGCTTTGGAGTCAGAGGTCATGGGTTCAAATCCCGCCTCCGCCAATTCTCAGCTGGGTGACTCTGGGCGAGTCACTTCACTTCTCTGTGCTTCAGTGACCTCATCTGGAAAATGGGGATGAAGACTGTGAGCCCCCCGTGGGACAACCTGATCACCTTGTAACCTCCCCAGAGCTGAGAACGGTGCTTTGCACATAGCAAGCGCTTAATAAATGCCATTAAAAAAAACCACTTCAGGTCCTTCTGGTTCCCAGGCCCGGTCTCTATCGACTAGGCCACGCTACTTCTCAGTGTGGCCTAGTGGCTAATTTCTGAGCACTTATTGTTTGCAGAGACCTCTACTAAGTGGTTTGGAGAGTAGAATTGATGTAGTAGAGCGATTCCTGCCCTTGAGCTGCTTACAATCCGCAGTGGACTGTATGAAGTGTTTGGAAACTAAAACCCAAGCCCCGATCTCTGTCGCAAAGAGCCGGGAGGCCCTCCAGATGGTGACGCCTTCTTTCTTTCCCAAAGCTCCTGGGCCATCTGTCAGCTGTGTGACTTGGGGCTATGTGACTTGTATTGACTTGTACAATATGTTTGTACATATTTATTACTCTATTTATTTTACTTGTACATATACTAATAATAATGGCATTTATTAAGCGCTTACTATGTGCAAAGCACTGTTCTAAGCGCTGGGGAGGTTACAGGGTGATCCCACGGGGGGCTCACAGTCTTAATCCCCATTTTCCAGATGAGGGAACTGAGGCACAGAGAAGTGAAGTGACTCGCCCAAAGTCACACAGCTGATTATTTGGCAGAGCCGGGATTTGAACCCCTGACCACTGACTCCAAAGCCCAGGCTCTGTTCCACTGAGCCACACTGCTTCTCATATCTATTTTATTCATTTTATTTTCTTAATATGTTTGGTTTTGTTCTCTGTCTCCCCCTTTTAGACTGTGAGCCCACTGTTGGGTAGGGACTGTCTCTGTATGTTGCCAACTTGTACTACCCAAGCGCTTAGTACAGTGCTCTGCACACAGTAAGCGCTCAATAAATACAATTGATTGATAAATTGATTGATTGATTGAATGGGGCAAGCGACTTCTCTTCTCTGGGCCTCAGTAACCGCATCTGTAAAATGCGGATTAAGATTGTGAGCCCCACGGGGGACAACCTGATCATCTTGTATCCCCCCAGCGCTTAGAGCAGTGCTTTGCACATAGTAGGCGCTCAACAAATACCATCGTTACTATCTGTCGGCGATTCTCAAGAGGAGGCGAGGGTAAGGAGTCTGTGTGCATCGTGGGATGGGCTCTCCGGGGTCCTTCAGGCCCTTGGTGGCGTCTACCTCACAGGATGACGTCGAGGCGTCTGTAAACGCATTGGTCCTCCTGATTTCCTGAGTCGGTAGCTTTCACGTTCGTCTTGCCCTACTCCGGCCCAGCCCTCACGCTTCGCCCCAATAACGCCAGCCTTCTCACTTTTCACCGTGCCCCGTTCTCGTCTTTCCCACATCCCGCCCCTGGCCTGGAATTCCCCCCAACCCCCCGCCGTACACCATTCGTTCATTCATTCATTCATTCAATCGTATTTATTGAGCCCTTCCTGTGTGCAGAGCACTGGACTAAGCGCTTGGGAACATTCAGAGACGGTCCCTACCCAACAGCGGGCTCACAGTCTAGAAGGGGGAGACAGACAACAAGACAGAACATATTAACAAAATAAAATAAATAGAATAAATGTGTAAAAATAAAATAAATAAATAAATAAATGGAGGACACCACTCTCTTCATCTTCGAAGTCTCATTAAGGTCCCATCTCTAAGAGACCTTTCCCGAGTGAGCCCTCTTTTTCCTGGTTCTCTCTCCCTTCTCCATCATCTTAGCACTTGGATATGGGACCTTTGTGGAGTCTGATCTTTGCCTCACCTTAATCCCCCAGCATTTATATACTTATAGTTTATATATTTCTTATAAAATATATATTATATATTTATATATAATCCCAATATAAACATATATTTATATATTATATTTATAATATATCATATAAAATATTATGTATATGTTTGTATATTATATAATAATAATGATGGTATTTGTTAAGCGCTTACTATGTGCAAAGCACTGTTCTAAGCGCTGGGGGGATACAAGGTGATCAGGTTGTCCCACGTGGGGCTCACAGTCTTAATCCTCATTTTAAATATGAGGTAACTGAGACTCAGAGAAGTTAAGTGACTTGCCCAAGGTAACACAGCAGACATGTGGTGGAGTCGGGATTCGAACCCACGACCTCTGACTCCAAAGTCCGTGCTCTTTACACTGAGCCACGCTACTTCTCTATATGTATAATATATTATGTGTATAATATTATGTATATAATTATATATTATATACATATATATTGTCAGCTGTGAGACTTCGGGCAAGTCACTTAGCTTCTCTGTGCCTCACTTATCTCGTCTGTAAAATGGGGATTAAGACTGTGAGCCTCCCTTGGGACAACCTGATCACCTTGTAAGCTCCCCAGCGCTTAGAACAGTGCTTTGCACATAGTAAGCGCTTGATAAATGCCATCATCATTATTATTGTTATATATTTAAATTGCAGACTATTAACTATGTATTTATATTAATGTCCGTCTCCCCCTCTAGACTGTAGGCTTGCTGTGGGCGGGGAACGTGTCTGCCAACTCTGTTGTGTTGGATTCTCCCCAACAACTCTCGACCACTGGCTTAAAAACGTCTCAGCAGGTCTCCCCATCCCACCTACCCGTTCCCCCGCCTCACATTTAATAATAATAATAATGTTGGTATTTGGTAAGCGCTTACTATGTGCCAAGCACTGTTCTAAGCACTAGGGAGGTTACAAGGTGATCAGGTTGTCCCACGGGGGGCTTACACAATTTTAATCCCCATTTTCCAGATGAGGTCACTGAGGCCCAGAGAAGTGAAGTGACTTGTCCAAAGTCACACAGCTGACAGTTGGCAGAGCCGGGATTTGAACCCATGACCTCTGACTCCAAAGCCCGGGCTCTTTCCACTGAGCCACGCTGCTTCTCCCTTACTTTTCACTCCTCTTCCCAAGATCACCCTCCAACTGTAGCTAGCTCTTGCCTCCCAACTCTGACGCTCCACCCTTCTCCGGATCAAGCTACTGTTTTCATAACCTGGAATTCCCTCCCCTCCAAATCCTTTACCTTCCAAGCCTCCCTAAAATCCCACCTCCTCTGAGAAGTTTTCCTGATGAAATCGCCTCACCCCACAATCTAGTCAATTTAATACCTTTCTTACCCGTTACGAGCTCCATTCCTATCCTGAGCATATATACAGCTACTCTCTATCTTTACGTCTCTGGTCCTCAGTTACCTGATCTGTAAAATGGGGATGAAGACTGTGAGCTCCACATGGGACAACCTGATCACCTTGCATCCTTCCCAGCGCTTAGAATAGTGCTTCGCACATAGTAAGCGCTTAACAAATACCACCATCATTATTATTATTATTATTCTCTGAGCCTCAGTTACCTTGTCTGTAAAATGGGGATGAAGAGTGTGAGCCCCACATGGGACAACGCGATCATCTTGTATCATTCATTCAATCGTATTTTTTGAGCGCTTACTGTGTGCAGAGCACTGTACTAAGCGCTTGGGAAGTCCAAGTTGGCAACATACAGAGACGGTCCCTACCCAACAGTGGGCTCACAGTCTAGAAGGGGGAGACAGAGAACAAAACAAATTAACACAATAAAATAAATAGAATAAATATGCACAAATAAAATAAATAGAGTAATAAATACGTACATATATATACATATATATACATATATACAACTGGCACACAACAAAGGAAGCAATTCATCACTTCCTACCCATTTGCCCGCAATTTATAGATATTAATAGCGGGGTTGGCGGCGGTTAATACCATTTCTCTTCTATTGCTACTTTGAATTTACAGTAGTAATTTTCCTCAAACACCTTAGATTAGTCCTCAGAGCAACCCTGAGGATATAGAAGCCATCTCAATTTTAAGGATAGGGAGAACTTGAGCATAGTAAGCGCTTAACAAATGCCATCATTATTATTATTCTATCTCTCTATTTAGCTGTTTGCGTATTTACTGGCATTGCAATTATTTATTTAGTTCCTCCTGATCCATTTAACAACTTCCTGCTACATGCTTTTTTATGATGGCATTTATAAAGCGCTTACTATGTGCAAAGCACTGTTATAAGCACTGAGCATTGTTTTAAAATGCTTCTTCTTTACCCTGCTCCCTCTGTTTTTTTGGGGGGTATTTGTTAAGCGCTTACTGAGTGATGAGCACTGTTTTAAGTGCTGGGGTCAGACACGGCTGTGTTCCACACGGGACTCGCAGTCTAAGTACTGAATCCCCGTTTTACAGCTGAGGAAACTGAGGCACAGAGAAGTGAAATGACTCGCCCAAGGTCCCACGGCAAGCAAGGGGTGGAGCTGGGATGCTCTTTCCACTAGGCCAAACTGCTTCTCTTCCAGTAAACTATTAGCTCCTTGGAGACAGGGGTTATATGTCTTCTTTTTATTTATGGTATTTGCTAGATGCTTACTATGTGCCAGGCACTGCTCTAAGCGCTGGGAAAGATGCAAGCTCAATGGGTCAGATACAGTCCCCGTCCCACATGGGGCTCACAGTCTAAATCCCCATTTCACAGTTGAGGTAACTGAGGCACGGAGAAGTGAAGTGACTTGCCCAGGGTCACACAGCAGAGAGGTGGCAGAGCCAGGATTAGAACCCACATCCTCTGACTCCCAAATCCTGTTGCCACTAATGATAATAATAAAAATGGCATTTATTAAGCGTTTACTATGTGCAAAACACGGTTCTAAGCACTGGGGAGGTTGCAAGGTGATCAGGTTGTCCCACGGGGGGCGCACGGCCTTAATCCCTATTTTACAGATTAATCAAGTGATTAGAGAATCAAGTGACTTGCCCAAAGTCATGCAGCTGACAATTGGTGGAGCTAGGATTTGAACCCATGACCTCTGACTCCAAAGCCCGGGCTCTTTTCCACAGAGCCACGCTGCTTTTCTAGGCCATGCTGCTTCTTAGTATAGGATATAGTAATAATAATAATAATAATGGTGGCATTTATTAAGCGCTTACTATGTGCAAAGCACTGTTTTAAGCCCTGGGGCGGTTAAAAGGTGATCAGGTTGCCGCACAGTGGGTTGACAGTCTTAATCCCCATTTTACAGATGATGGAACTGAGGCCCAGAGAAGTGAAGTGACTTGCCCAAAGTCACACAGCTGACAATTGGCGGAGCCGGGATTTGAACCCATGACCTCTAACTCCAAAGCCACTGCTCTTTTCCACTGAGCCACGCTCCTTCTCTAGGCCATGCTGCTTCTTAGTATAGGATATAGTAGAGATACCTATCTCCATCTCTATATTTATATTTATCCCTATATAATAATAATAATGGTATTTGGTAAGCGCTTACTATGCGCAAAGCACAGTTCTAAGCGCTGGGGGGGGATACAAGGTAATCAAGTTGTCCCACGTGGGGCTCACAGTCTTCATCCCCATTTTTCAGATGAGGGAACTGAGGCCCAGAGGAGTGAAGTGACTTGTCCAAAGTCACACAGCCGACACGTGGCAGAGCCGGGATTAGAACCCACGACTTCTGACTCCGAAGCCCGGGCTCTTTCCGCTGAGCCACGCTGCTTCTCTATATCTCTAGACTGTCAGCTCCCTATGGTCAGGGAACGTATCTGCTAATTCTGTTGTGTTGTGCTCTCCCAACCGCTTAATACAGTGCTCTGCACGCAGTAAGTACTCAACAAATACTCACCCTGTTAAGGTCTAGGGTAGATCTAGGATAATCCGATCACACACAACTCCCTCGTCCCCGCGGGCCTCACTGTAGAGGAGGGAGGAAAAGCCGGAATTTTGTCCCCAATTTCCAGGTAGGGAAATCAAGGCTTGGTTCAGTGGACGGGCTGGAGTTAGAACCTCAGTCTCCTAATTAATCAATGAGTCATTGGTATATATTAAGCGCTTACTCTGTGCAGAGCAAAATACCAAGGGCATGGGAGAGCATTAATGATAATTGTGGCATTTGGTAAGTGCTTACTGTATTCCAGGCACCGTACTAAGCGCTGGGATGGAGATAAGCCAATCGGGTTGGACGCAGTCCCTGTCCCACGTGGGGCTCACATCCTCAAACCCCATTTTGCCGAGGAGGTAAATGAGGCACAGAGAAGTCGAGCGACTTGCCCAAGGTCAGCCAGCAGATGCGTGGCAGAGCCGGGATTGGAATTCGTGACCTTCTGACCCCTAGGTCCGTGCGTGATCCACTATGCCGGTTGGTAGACACGTTCCCCACTCGCAAGATGCTTCTGGCCTCGAGGGGTAGACAGGATTAAAAGAAATCACAGCCCAGCCAGCGCCCTCCGCTTCTCTGCCGCCGCTCACCTCCTCAGCAGGCCTCGTTCTCGCCCGGCCCGCCGTCGACCCCCGGCCCAAGTCCTTCCCCTGGCCCGGAATTCATTCAATCGTATTTATTGAGTGCTTACTGCGTGCAGAGCACTGTCCTAGGCGCTTGGGAAGTACAAGTTGGGAAATGTCCTCCCTCCTCGCATCCACCAAACTAGCTCTCTTCCTCCCTTCAAAGCCCTACTGAGAGCTCACCTCCTCCAGAAGACCTTCCCAGACTAAGCCCCCCTTTTCCTCTGCTCCTCCTCCCCACCCCTCAGCACTGGTGTCTATCTCTACATATTTATTATTCTATTTACTTTATAAATGATGTGTATATATCTATAATTCCATTTATTTTGAAGCTGTAGATGCCTGTCTCCCTGTTTTGTTTGTAGTCTGTCTCCCCTCCTTCTAGACTGTGAGCCCGTTGTGGAGTAGGGATTATCTCTATCCGTTGCCGAATTGGACTTTCCAAGCCGGAGCTTGGACATAACCCAAGGGTGGGGTGTGGAGGAGGAGGAGGGAGAGGAAGCAAATGGCTGAGACCAAGAGTGAACCCCAGATCAGACTAGGAAGAAGGTTTGGAGACAGAAAGTAGTGACGGCAGTGAGGCTGACTGGAGTTTCTCCGTGTGAGACACACGTCAGTGTGAAGGGTCATATGTTCCCCATGGGATGGTCACGGGGGGTAGGCCCCAGAGACGCCGGCCCCTAGGGAAGCCAGCCATGAACAGGACGTAATAGATCCGTCAGCCCAACGTGTGGCCCGTCCCACGGGGAGGAATCCCACACGGAGCGGCAGGGAGATTTCCAGAAAGGCCCGGCCTCGCCGAGAGCCCGTCACGTTCCGAGCCGAAGGGAAGAGGAGCCGGGATCCTCGATATCTTCCGGAGAACCTCCTGTGGCCGACGTCCGGGAGCTGAGGGGACGGGGATTGTTGTAGGACAGCAGAGACCCGGATTGACCAGTGAGTCCGGGCCTGGGGGAACACGGATGGGAAAGGGTTCGTGAGCGGGCCGGCGGGGACGGAGAAGGAGAGAAAGTTCCCCCGTCTCCCCACATCTCCACACGTAACACATTTTTCTCCTCCCGGCGTCTCCATCTCTCTCCATCCGCCGGATCTCCCGGGTGGCGGGGATGTCGGATCGCTGAGAGATATTCCGAGGAGAGCAGCCTCCATATCCCCTGACAGAGCTGGTTATTTCTGCTTCCCAGAGGCGTTTACTGAGCCACTACGATGTGCAAAAACCTCTGAAAGAAAAGATTGGGTAAGTCCCCGTCCCAAACAGGGGCTCACAATCTAAAACTAAGGGGTGAAGGGGAATCTGACACGTTTCTGATTCTGCTTGGGTGATGGAAGCAGAATGGATCGAGGTGGGCTGAGGGCAGTCCTGTCAGTTCAGACCCAATACTGGTTGGGGCCTCTTGGACTTTAATAATAATAATAATAATTGTGGTATTTGTTAAGTACTTACCATGTGGCAGGCACTGTACCAAGTGCTGGGATGGATTCGACAAAATCAGGTTGGACGCAGTCCCATGTCCCACGGGGAGCTCACGGTCTCCATCCCCATTTGACAGATGAGGGAACTGAGGCCCAGAGAAGTGAAGTGACTTGCCCAAGATCACACAGCGGACAAGTGGCGGAGCCGGGATTAGAACCCAGGTTGTTTTGATTCCCAGGTCTGTGTTCTACCCACTAGGCCACGCTGCTTCTCGAATCCAGAAAATATCTCCAACACAGGAAATTAAGACAAAAATTTGGAGGTGACTGTTTATCCGGGACCTCCCCATTTTCAGCTGGTCTGTTCCCTCCTGGTCTGATTCCTTCGTGTAGGGTTTATTTTTATTTTCAGATCTCAGCCATCCTCTGCCCCTATTGCTAATTCTCACGGCTCGGAAGCAACTCTGGGTTCCGAGGAGCCTGCGAGAGGAACATTTGTTCTTTCATTCATTCGATCGTATTTATTGAGCCCTTACTTGTGAGCAAAGCACTGTACTAAGGCTCTAGACCTCATTGGGCGTGTGGTGATTTTTAAAATGGTCTTTGTTAAGCACTTACTATGTGCCAGGCACTGTATTAAGCGCTGGTATAGAAACATGATAATCGGGTCAGATACAGTCCCTGTCCCTCTTAGGGCTCAGTCTTAAATTATATTTTGCAGATGAGGTAACTGAGGCACAGAGAAGTAAAGTGATCTGCCTGAGGTCCCACAGCAGAAAAGTAGTGAAGCTGGGAATAGCACCCGGATCCTCTGACTCCCAAATCCTGTTGCCACTGGGCCGTGCTGCTATTCCGGGTAGGGAGGGAATGTTGTGTTGAACTCTCCTAGGCGCTTAAAGAAGCAGCGTGGCTCAGTGGAAAGATCCGGGATTAGAACCCATGACCTCTGGTTCCCAAGCCCGGTCTCATTCCACTTTCCGGGCTTGGGAGCCAGAGGTCAAGGGTTATAATCCCGGCTCCGCCACGTCTGCTGGGTGACCTTGGGCAAGTCACTTCACTTCTCTGAGCCGCAGTCACCTCATCTGTCAAATGGGGATGGAGACTGTGAGCCCCACGGGGGACAACCTGAACACCTTGTAGTCCCCCCAGCGCTTAGAAAAGTCCTTTGCACATAGTAAGCGCTTACCAAATGCCATCATTATTATTAGTAGTAGTAATATAATGCTCTGCACACAGTAAACACTCAATAAATACCGTTGATTGCTTGAATTCAATCGTCTTTATTGAGCGCTTACTGTGTACAAATAACTTTTCCTTCACCCGCGTGTCTGTTATAGTTTTTTTTCCTGTCACCCCAGCCAGATTCTAAACTCTTCCTTGTCCCTGTAGATGGTCTCGGAAATCTCCAGGAAATGTTCAATGTCACCAAGGTGACGGAATTCCTGCTCCTGGGATTCTCGGAGGTCCGGGAGCTGCAGCTGGTCCACGCCGCGCTGTTCCTCCTGGTCTACCTGGGGGCCCTGACGGGGAACCTCCTCATCGTCTCTGTGACCGCCCTCGACCGGCGCCTCCACACCCCCATGTACTTCTTTCTCAGGAACCTGTCCCTCATCGACCTATGCCTCATCTCCGTCACCGTCTCCGAATCCGTCCACAACTCCCTGATGGACCGTAGATCCATCTCCTTCCTGGGCTGTGCCACCCAGGTCTTTTCGGTGGTCCTGTTTGCCGCCTCAGAGGTGTTCCTCCTCACGGCGATGTCCTACAACCGCTTCATATCCATCTGCCTCCCCCGCGCTATGAGGTCATCATGAACCGAGGGGCCTATGGGAAGATGGTGGCGGCTTCCTGGTTCAGTGGGGGTCCCACAGCGGTGATGCCTTCGGCCGGGACCTTCTCCGAGCCCTTCTGCGGTTCCAAGAAGGTCCCCCAGTTCTTCTGTGACTTCTCCTCCACAATCAAGTTCTTCTGCTCTAAACTTCACAACACCTTCCACGTGACCATAGACAACAGCGTCTCTTTTGGTATCTTCTGCCTGGTTTGCATCCTCCTCTCCTACGTGCGCACCTTCCGGGCTGTGCTGAGGATGCCGGCCTCCGAGGGCCGGGCCAAGGCCTTCTCCACCTGTCTGCCCCACCTCGCCATCACGAGTATGTTTTTCACCACAGCTGCCTTCGCTAATTTAAAACGACAGTCGGGCTCCTGGCCTGCCCTGGATATGGCAGAACACTGTCCGTGTTCTACGTCGTGGTGCCCCCCAGCCTGAACCCCCTCATCTACAGCCTGAGGAACAGGGATGTGAAGGCCACCCTGGGGAGGGTCCTAGGTGGGAGTCCTTTCACCCGGGGTGGAAAGTTTCTCCTTCTGCCTTGGCTGTCAGTTACAGATGAGGAAACTGAGGCCCAGTGAAGTGAATGAATTGCCCAAGGTCACCCAGGTGACAAGTGGCAGAGCCGGGATCCGGCTCTCCAGCCCAGTCTCTTTCCCTTGAGCCACGCGGCTTCTCCATACCGACTGACTCTTTAGACTGGAAGCTCGTTGTGAGCAGGGAATGTGTCACATGGGACTCTCCTAATCGCTTCGTCCAGTGCTCTGCACACAGTAAGCACTCAATAACTACTACTGACCGACTGACCGATAGAGAGTAGGTGAGTTATGCTCATTGAATACCAGTGATGGCTGGATTATTTGACTGATTGACTTGGATGGGAAGTGAAGCCCGGAGAAGGGAAAGTTTGGAAGCGCTCCATCTCTCTGGGAATGCATTCGGGTGTTAGCCAGACCCAGACTCTGCCGAGAGAAGCCAAGACGGCCTCTTTCCCAGAGCGGGGGCTCGTAGAAACCAAGATGACCTCTTTCCTCAGAACGAGGGGTGGCCTTTGGACCTTGGCGGGAGCTAGAGAGATGGCATGAAAGGCTGAAGGTGGGGAGGTGGGAGCGGGAGAGGCCCTCGGGAAGCTCGGGAATGGATGAGTGTAAGAGTAGGAGAGAGAGGGGATATAAGAGGGAGAGAGCATCAATCAATCAATCATACTTATTGAGTGCTCACTGTGTGCAGAGCGCTGCACTGAGCGGTTGCGGAATATGAAACAACAATTTCACAGACACATTCCCTGCCCACAACGAGCTTCCGTAATAAAAATAATAATAATGGTATTTGTTAAGTTCTCACCATGTGTACTAAGCACTGGAATATTATTAAAAGCACAAGATCATTTGGCCCCACGTAGGGCTCACAGTCTTAAAAAAATAATGGCATTTGTTAAGCACTTATTATGTGAAGCGCTGGAATATTATTAAAATCACAAGATCATTTGGTCCCACGTAGGGCTCACAGACTTAAAAAAAAATAATGGCATTTGTTAAGCACTTATTATGTGCAAAGCACTGTTCTAAGCGCTGGGGAGGATACAAGATGATCAGGTTGTCCCCCGTGGGGCTCACAGTCTTCATCCCCATTTTACAGATGGGGTCACGAGGCCCAGAGAAGTGGCGTGACTTGCCCAAAGTCACACCACTGACAAGTGGCAGAGCCGGGATTCGAACCCATGACCTCTAACTCCCAAGCCCGGGCTCTTTCCACTGAGCCACGTTGCTTCTCTGAGTCTAAACAGATGCGAGAACCGAGCTCGAATCCCCATTTTGCAGATGAAGGAACTGCGGTACAGAGCGGTGAAGTGACTTGCCCAAGATCACGAAGCAGATAAGTGGCAGAGTCAGGATTAGAACCCAGGTCCTTTGACCCCGAAGCCAGGGCTTTTATCCAGCAGGACACACTCCTTCAGCCTTCTGGGACCTGGAATAGGAGTATGTGAGAGGATATTTCCCTTATTACTCTATTATTCTGCAATTACTCCTCTACAGTCTACTCTATTTATTTATTTTATTCGTACATATTTATTCTATTTATTTTATTTTGTTAATACGTTTGGTTTTGTTCCCTGTCTCCCCCTTCTAGACTGTGAGCCCACTGTTGGGTAGGGACCGTCTCTAGATGTTGCCCACTTGTACTTCCCAAGCGCTCAGTTCAGTGCTCTGAACACAGTAAGCGCTCAATAAATACGATTGGATGAATGAATGAATGAATGAATGCATGAATACAGGCTTCCCCAATACTCTACTATTTCCCCTATCTCTAATCTATATTAATGCCCGTCTCCCCTTGACGACTGTAAGCTTCATGTGGACAGGGCAAATATCTACCAACTTTCCAATTTAGGAACTACCAACTATTGTACTTTCCCAAGCATTTAGTTCAGTGCTCTGCACGCAATAAGCAGAAGCAGCGCGGATTAGTGGGCAGAGCCTGGGTCTAGGGGTTGAAAGGATCTGGGTTCGAATCCCAGTTCTGCCACTTACCGGCTGTGTGACCTGAGGAGAGTCATTTCTCTTTGCCTCGGTTCCCTTAGTACAGTGCTCTGCACAGAGTAAACGCTCAGTAAATACGATTGAATGAATAAAACGGGGATTAAGACAGTGAGCCCCACTTGGGACACGAACTGGGTCCACAGGATTAGCCTGTCTCCACCCCAGCGCTTAGTACAGTGCCTGGCACATAGTAAGTGCTTAACAAATACCATAAAAAAACCCAGAAATAAACCCTCAGTAAATTCAACCGATTGGATTGGAAGGCTGAGAAGCTGTGAGGGAGAGGGAGAGGCTAGTGAAGGAGGAGAGTTGGAGTTGTCTACAGAGGATAAGCCACTTGTCTGCTGTGTGACCTCAGGCAAGTCACTTAACTTCTCTGTGCCTCAGTGACCTCATCTGTAAAATGCAGATTGAAGCTGTGAGCCCCACGTGGGACAGGGACTGTGTCCAACCTGATTTGCTTGGATCCACCCCCGGGCTTAGTACAGTGCCTGACAAATAATAAGCGCTTAACAAATGCCATTATCATTGTTATCATTATTATTATTCTGGGAATAGGGGTAGCAAATAACAGAGGGCTCATTGTCTAGGACAGTTGTGGAAAGGCCAGGGTGTGGTCAACGGAGCTAGAAAGGGAATGTTAGAAGTGTTGGACCAAGAATGGAGAAGCGTAGTTTATCTGCCTAAGATGGTCGCCTTCACCCTCCAGCACAGCCTGGGGAAAACTTAACGGGGTACAGAGTCCAGAACCTGGATCCTAGCTCTGGCTCAGCCAGCAGCCTGCTAAAGAACTCACTTAACGCTTCCGGGCCTCAGAGACCTCAACCGTAAAATGGGAATGACGAAATGTGTCCTTTCCTATTATAGCATTCTTCACAGTTTGACTGGAATTCCTCCCCGTGAGAGACATCCGGCCGGTGTGCCACGCGGTCCCCGTGGGGCGGTCACCTGGGACAGGGCCGCTACCCCGTCTGTGGGGCCGGGGCCTGAGCGATGCCGGCCCCCCGGGAAGCCAGCCCCGAACAGGACGTAATGAGGTCCCTCAGCCCAGCGTGCGGCCCGTCCCCCTGGAGGAATCCTACACGGAGCGGCAGGGAGGTTCTCCTGAAAAACCCGGCATTTCCATGAGCCCATCGCGCTCCGAGCGGGAGGGAAGAGTAACCGGGACCCTCCACGCTTCCCGGAGACCCTCCTGTGACCGACATTTGGGAGCTGAGGAGACGGGGTTGGTTGCGGGACAGCAGAGACCAGCGTCTGCTCACCCCAGACTGACCAGTGAGAAAGGGATGGGAAAGCGGTCGCAGGGGGGCCGGCGGTGACAGAGAAGGAGATAAACCTCCCGTCTCTCAACGTCTCCACACAGATCTCTCCCCGCCGGCGTCTCAATTGCTCTCCATCCTCCAGATCCCCTGGGTGGGTGGTGGGAATAGATGGGGATTTATTAAGCACTAGCACCCTGTACTAAGAACTGGAGTAGATGCAGACTATCAGATTGGACACAGTCCCTGTCCTACATGGGGCTCACGGTCTTCATCCCCATTTTTCAGATGAGGAAGCCGAGGCACAGAGAAGTGAGGTGACGCCGAAGGCCGCACAGCAGATGAGTGACAGAAACGGAATTAGGAGCCAGGTCCTTCCGCCTTCTGGGTAGGGACTCTAACCACCAGGCTAGGCTTCTTCTTCGTCTGTGGACAGGCGCGGCGTCCTCTGGGCCTCCTCTGCTTTCAAGAACCTTTCAATCTAGTGCAGGAGGCTAGACCTTGGATGAATTACGGAGAAGGGATGGCAGAGTGTAAGAATAATGTACATAAGTGCTTCAGGGATGGGAGATCATCATCATCATCAATCGTATTTATTGAGCGCTTACTATGTGCAGAGCACTGTACTAAGCGCTTGGGAAGTACAAATTGGCAACATATAGAGACAGTCCCTACCCAACAGTGGGCTCACAGTCTAAAAGGGGGAGACAGAGAACAAAACCAAACATACTAACAAAATAAAATAAATAGGATAGATATGTACAAGTAAAATAAATAAATAAATAAATAGAGTAATAAATATGTACAAACATATATACATATATACAGATGACATGAAAGAGTGGGCCAATCACGTAGGGAAATGAGGTGCTAGTCTGGGAAGACGTCCTGGAAGAAGGGTGATTTGGGTAGGGATTCGAAGATGGGGAGAGATGGAGGTCTGTAAGATGTGAAGTGGAAGGGAGGTCCAGGCCGGAGGGAGGAGGTGGGCTAGGGGTCGACTGCGAGGAGTGAAGTGTGTGGGAAATCGGAGGTAATAATGATAATAATGATGATGACATTTATTAAGCGCTTGCAATGTGCAAAGCACTGTTCTAAGCGCTGGGGAGGTTACAAGGTAATCAGGTTGTCCCATGGGGGGCTTGCAGGCTTCATCCCCATTTGACAGATGAGGTAACTGAGGCCCGGAGAAGTGAAGTGACTTGCCCGAAGTCACCCAGCTGACAATTGGTGGAGCCGAGATTTGAACCCAGGACCTCTGACTCCAAAGCCTGGGCTCTTTCCACTGAACCACGAAGGGGAAAGCCGATTGAGTGCCTTAAAGCTGATAGCCAGGCGTTTCCGTTGGATGTCGAGGACGATGGGCAGTTATCGGAGGGTTTTGAGGAGCGGGGAGACGTGGACGGAATATTTTTAGTAAAATAATCTGGGCAGCAGAGTGACGTAGGGACCAGAGAGGAGGGAGACTGGAGGCAGGGAGGTCAGTGAGGAGGCTGTTGCTGTAATCAAGTTGGGATAGGATAAGTGTTTGGATTCACGTGATAGCAGTTTGGATGGAGAGGAATGGGGGCGGGGTGGGGAGCTAGGGATTTTGTGAAGGTAGAACCGACGGGATTTGGTGACAGACCGGAAAGAAATAAGTGGAGGATAATGCCGTGGTTACCGGCTTGCGAGACAGGGAAGATGCTAGTGTTTTCTACAGTGATTGAAAAGTCTGATGGAGAACAGGGATTGGGCGTGAAGACGAGTAGCTCTGTCTCAGACATCTTAAGTTTGAGGTCCTCACTGCTTAATACAGTGCTCTGCACACAATAAGCGCTCAATAAATACGACTGAATGAATGAATATCCAAGTACAGACGTCCTGAAGGCAACAGTGATTGAAGGGACAGTGAGGGAAGACAGAGTTTGGGAGAGAAGCTCTGTTTAAGACATGTTAAATTTGAGGCGGGAGTGAGAAATCCAAATAAAGATGCCCTGAAGGAGAACAACCTGAAGAGAAGGAGAGGGATCAGGGATGGAGATGGAGATTTGGGAATCTATATCTGTGCTGTGGAGATGGGAGGGAGGATGAATGAAGGAGCGACTAAGAGTGGCTTACAAGGGAATGAAAGATTTAGAGACGGGAGCTGAAGCCACTAAGGTGAGCAGAAGACAGTGGCTAAAACTGAAGCGTGAGAGACGTGGGGGAAATATCCCAGGCAGAAGGAAATGTAGAGACGGGATTGGGGTGGCTGTTTATATGGCCCGGCCTGGTTGATAGTTTGCCTGTCCCGTGTCAGGTACGGACGTGACAGAAAGCGGTCTTCAGTCCCGAGTGTCTAATTCCGGCTTCAGCCTCGCTCCACCTCCGATCCCGCTACTGATTTCTGCAGTTCGGACACGATGCCCGTATTCCAAGGTCCCGGGACGGTACTCTACTCTATTCATTTATTAATTTTACTTGTACATTTTTATTCTACTTATTTTCTTTTGTTAATATGTTTTGTTTGGTTCTCTGTCTCCCAGTTCTAGACTGTCAGCCCACTGTTGGGTAGGGACCATCTCTATATGTTGCCAACTTGTACTTCCCAAGAGATTAGTACAGTGCTCTGCACACAGTAAGCTCTCAATAAATACGATTGAATGAATGAATGAATGACCTACTGACTTGAGAGCAAATGGCAGGAGATTATCAGTTCCAGTGACACGTTCTAGGGGCGACTGTTGCAAAGTGGTGTGTAGGACGACCACACGCTACCCTAGGGGCCCACCATCAGGTATATACTCCCTCTCTGATCCACTCTCCTGTCCCAGTAGCCCCGGATCGCACCGTTAGACCCTTTCCAGCCCACCTACTTACTGGGTCTCGCTCTCCTGTCTCCCATCTCCTGTTTAAAATCCCATCTCCTCCAGGAATATCTCCAAGGTTCATTCATTCATTCATTCAATGGTATTTATTGAGCACTTACTGTGTGCAGAGCACGGTACTAGGCGCTTGGGAAGTACAAGTTGGCAACATATAGAGACGGTCCCTATCCAACAGCAGGCTCACACTTTCCCCTCGTTGATCCCGAAATTACCACCTCACACCTTATGCCAATCACGCACTTATTTACTCTGAACATCCTATAGCCCCCACCCTATTTCTTTAAACCCCACTCTTAGATAGTCATTTTCCTTCTTCCCCCTTTAATCATAATAATTGTTGTATTTGTTGAGTGCTTAGTCTGTGCCAGGCACTGTACTAAGCGCTGGGGTGAATACAAGCAAATGAGGTTAGATAGAGTCGCCGTCGCACATGGGGCTCACAGTCTTCATCCCCATTTTACCAATGAGGGAACTGAAGCACGGAGAGGTAAAGTGACTTGCCCAAGGCCACACAGCAGACGAGTAACAGAGACGGGTTTAGAACCTATGACCTTGTGACTCCCAAGCCCGTGCTCTATCCACTAAGCCATGCTGCTCCTCCAATATATTTTATAATAATAATAATGGTATTTGTTAAGCGCTTCCTATGTGCCGGGCACTGTCCTAAGCATTGAGCACTGTTTATAATTCATTCAATCGTATTTATTGAGCCCTTACGGTGTGCATAGCACTGTACTAAGCGCTTGGGAAGTGCACGTTGGCAACATATAGAGACGGTCCCTACCCAACAACAGGCTCATATATTTTAGGGTCTGCCTTCCCCACTCGACTGTCAGCTCCTAGACAGTAAGAATCACTTCTACTAAATGTACGGTACTCTCTCAAGCCCTTAGTATAGAGGTCTGTGCATAGTAAGTAGCATGACTGATGGGCACTTGGTCCTGAGTTCTTTGCCCAAAGAACATTTCGTAGCCACTCCATGCTCAGTCCCACAGCAATTATGCCCCTATCTGTAATTTATTTATTTATATTATATTTACATTATGTTGCCAACTTGTACTTCCCAAGCGCTTTGTACAGTGCTCTGCGCACAGTAAGAGCTCAATAAATACGATTGATTGATTGATTATTAATGCTTGTCTCCCCCTCTAGACTGTAAGCTCACTGTGGGCAGGAATTGTATCCATCATATCTGTTGTATTGTACTCCCCCAAGTGCTTATCACAGTGCTTCTCGCACAGTAAGCACTCAATAAACGCCACTGAAGGACAGACTGATTTCTCTAGACGAGGCAGGGAATGTGTCTACCAACTCTGCTGTATTGTTCTCTCCCAAGCGCTCCAAACAGTGCTCTGCATATAGTAAGCGCTCAGTCTCATGGGGGTGACAGACATTCATGTGAATGAATAAACTACACTGAAATAAAATCAACTGAATGAATAAACTACAGCTATGGTCATAAATACTGTGGGGCTGAGACTCCACCTCCCGTTCTCCATAGGTGATCTCGGCAATCCCCCAGAAATAGTCAAGGTCACAAAGGTGACATTCCTGCTTCTGAGGAAATCAGCGAAGGGAAGCAGGAATTAGGGAAGCAGCGTGGCTCAGTGGAAAGAGCCCGGGCTTTGGAGTCAGAGGTCATGGGTTCGAATCCCGGCTCCACCACATGTCTGCTGCGTGACCTTGGGCAAGTCACTTAACTTCTCGGAGCCTCGGTTACCTCATCTGTCAAATGGGGATGAAGACTGTGAGCCCCACGTGGGACAACCTGATCACCTTGTATCCCCCCCCAGCGCTTAGAACAGTGCTTTGCACATAGTAAGCGCTTAACAAATGCCATTATTATTATTATTATTATTATTATTCTGAGAATCTCGGAGGTCCGGGAGCTGCAGCTGGTCTACTCCGCGCTGTTCCTCCTGGTCTACTGGGCGGCCCTCACGGGGAATCTCCTCATCGTCTCCGTCACCGCCCTCGACTGGCGCCTCCGCACCCCCATGTACTTCTTCCTCAGGAACGTGCCCGTCATCGACCTCTGCTACATCTCCGTCACCGTCCCCAAATCCATCCACGACTCCCTGGCCGACCGTAGATCCATCTCCTTCCTGGGCTGCGCCGCCCAGCTCTTCTCGGTGATCGTATTTGCCGGTTCAGAGGTGTTCCTCCTCACGGTGATGTCCTACGACCGCTACGCGGTCATCTGCCTCCCCCTGTGCTACGAGCTCATCGTGGACCGAGGGGCCTGTGGTAAGATGGCGGCCGCCTCCTGGCTCGACGGGGGGCTGTTTGCAGTGACGACCTCCTCTGGGACGTTTTCCCTACCCTTCTGCGGTCCGTCCTGATCCGACAGTTCTTCTGTGATATCTCCTCTGTGGTCCGGCTCTCCTGCTCCGAAACGCACCTCGTCATCGACGTGATCGTCGTCATCGGGGCCCTTCTGGCCTTTACCTGCTTCGTCTCCATTGTGGTCTCGTACGTGCGCACCTTCCAGGCCGTGTTGAGGATGCCGTCCTCCGAGGGCCGGGCCAAAGCCTTTACCACCTGCTTGCCCCACCTCGCCGTCATGACCTTGTTTTTCACCTCGGCTGCCTTCGGTACCTTACATCCACCCTCAGACTCCTCCTCAGCTCTGGACCTGCTGATGACCGTGTTCTAAACGGTGGTGCCTCCCACCCTCAACCCCCTCATCTACAGCCTGAGGAACCGGGACGTGAAGGCTGCCATGGGGAGGGTCCTAGGTGGGAGTCTTTTACCCCAGTATGGAAAGTTCCTAATGATGCCTTGATCCTTCGGTTTCTCTCTCCTTGGATTGACTCTGAGCAAGACTCGTACATAATAATAATAATGATGATGATAGCATTTGTTAAGCACTTACTATGTGCAAAGCACTGTTCTAAGCGCTGGGGAGGTTACAAGGTGATCAGGTTGTCCCACGTGGGGCTCACAGTCTTAATCCCCATTTTACAGATGAGGTAACTGAGGCTCAGAAAAGTTAAGTGACTTGCCCAAGGTCACTCAGCAGACATGTGTGAATCATTAGGAAAATCAGCCTGGCTCAGTGGATAGAGCAGGGGCTTTGGAGTCAGAGTTCATGGGTTCAAATCCCGGCTCTGCCAATTCTCAGCTGTGCGATTTTGGGCAAGTCACTTAACTTCTCTGTGCCTCAGTTACCTCATCTGTCAAATGGGTATTAAGACTGTGAGCCCCCCGTGGGACAGCCCGATCACCTTGTAACCTCCCCAGCTCTTAGAACAGTGCTTTGCACATAGTAAGCGCTTATTAAATACCGTTATTATTATTATTATCATTATTATGTGGCAGATCCGGGATTGGAACCCATGTCCTCTGATTCCAAAGCCCGGGCTCTTTCCACTGAGCCACAATGCTTCTCTAGAGAAGCATCTAGAGAAGCACCATTTCCTGGGAGTCAAAGGACCTGGGTTCAAATGCTGGCTCTGCCACGTGACCACTGTAAGACCTTGGGCAAGTCACTTAACTTCCCTGGCTTCAGTTTCTCTATCTGTGAAATGGGGATTAAATCCTACTCCTTCCTACTTAGAATGTAACTGGGACAGGGATTGTTTCTAACTCCTTCATCCTGTTTCTACGCCAACACGTAGTACAGCCCATGGCACATTGTAAGCTCTTAACAAATGCGATTATTATCATTACCCCCATCTTTCAGGGTGCCCTTTTGTGCTTGGTCATTTTTCTTCTCTCGTCTCAGGATCGATCGTGCTAAGCACTTAGTGGTGTTCTGCACACGGTGAGCGCTCAATAAATATGACGGGATGAATTGACAGATCGATGAACTGTATTTATTCAGCACTTACTGTGTCCTGAGTACTGCACTTGGGAGAGTAAAAGAGAGCACTATAACAGACACATTCCCTCCTAAAGGGTTATTACAGTCTACATGGGGAGACAGACATTAATATCAATAAATATATTATAGATATGTACGTATGTGTTCTGTGACTGGGTGGGTGAAAAAGGGAGAAAATCAGGGGGAAGCAGAAAGAGGGGGGAGACAAGGAATTGAGGGCTTAGCCGGGGAAGGCCTCTTAGAAGCGATGTGCCTTCAGTGTAGCAGTGCAACCTATGTGGAGCTGAAGACATAGAGTGAGGATGCGAATTGAACACCGACTGAGGTTGACACAAGGAGCATAGTCTTAGAGAGGGCAGGGAGGGTCACGAGTGGGATCAGGAGTGCGTGGGTTGAAGTGAGGTCTGGAGGAGGAAGGACTGGGATATCCAAAGCATTTTAAAATGGTCACGCCAAAGCCGTGAAGCGGATGAATCCGGTGGGTTACTGAGAAAAAAACAAGATGGACATCTCACTGTCACTTCTGCAGTTCCTCTGGGGGTTCTCCCAGTGAGACGCATGCCAGTGTGACGGATCACAGGGTCCTCAGTGGGGATTTCACGTGGGGCAGGGCACCTAAGCCACCCGAGGTCCCAAGGACCCCAGCAGCGCCGGGGCCCCGGGGAGCCGGGCCCGAACAGGACATAATGCGGCCTCTCAGCCCAACCTGTGACCCGTCCCCGGCGGAGGGAGTCCCTCATGGAGCTTTTCCAGAAAGGCCCAGCTTCGCCGAGGGCCCGACATGCTCCAAGCAGGAAGCCAGAAGAGCCGGGACCCTGCACACGTCCCGGAAATCCTCCCGCAGCTGACGTTTTGGAGCTGAGGAGATGGAGGACGGTTGAAGGACGACAGAGACCAGAGCCTGCTCGCTCCCAGCTGACCGGTGAGTCTGGGCCAGTGAGAACACGGGTGAGTAGGGGGGTCTTACAGGGGAGATGGAGGAGTCGGAGAACTAGAATCTCCTCCCGCCTCCATGCGTAAAACAGATCTCTCCCCACAGCATCTCCATGGTTCTCCAACCCCTGGATCTACTGGGTGGGCGGCGGGGATGGACGGGGATGGATTGCCCCTCCTACCTCACCTCCCTTCTCTCCTTCTACAGCCCAGCCCACACCCTCCGCTCCTCCGCCGCTAATCTCCTCACCGTACCTCGCTCTCGCCTGTCCCGTCATCGACCCCCGGACCACGTCATCCCCCGGGCCTGGAATGTCCTCCCTCTGCCCATCCGCCAAGCTAGCTCTCTTCCTCCCTTCAAGGCCCTGCTGAGAGCTCACCTCCTCCAGGAGGCCTTCCCAGACTGAGCCCCTTCCTTCCTCTCCCCCTCGTCCCCCTCTCCATCCCCCCATCTTACCTCCTTCCCTTCCCCACAGCACCTGTATATATGTATATATGTTTGTACATATTTATTACTCTATTTATTTATTTATTTATTTATTTATTTTTAAATATCTATTCTATTTATTTTATTTTGTTAGTATGTTTGATTTTGTTCTCTGTCTCCCCCTTTTAGACTGTGAGCCCACTGTTGGGTAGGGACTGTCTCTATATGTTGCCAATTTGTACTTCCCAAGCGCTTAGTACAGTGCTCTGCACATAGTAAGCGCTCAATAAATACGATTGATGATTGATGACCAACGATCCGGGTGGCAAATCGATCATATTTATCGAGCACTTACTGTGTGCAGAGCACTGTGCTAAGTGCTGAGGAAAGTAAAATGTAAGATTGGCAGACACATTCCCTGCTCTTAAGGAGCTCACAGTCTAGAAAGGGAGATGAACATTAATAGAAATACATAGACTGTGGATCTATATATAAGTTTCGTGAGATCGAGACAGCGGTGAAGAAAGTGGGAAGATTGAAGTGAAGGGCGACACGGAAGGGAGTGTGAGAAGAGGAAATCAGGAATTAGTCGGGGAAGGCTTCTTGGAGGAGACGTGATTTGAATAAGGCTTTGAAGGTGGGGAGAGTGAACGTCCGTCGGCTACGAATAGGGAGGACCTTCCAGGGAAGAGACGGGACGTGGATGAGCGGTCGTCGGCGGGAGAGACGAGATGGAGGTACAGCGAATAGATTGACCTAAGAGGAGCAAAGTGTGCGGGCTGGCTTGTAGTGGGAGAGTAGCGAGGTGAAATAGGAGGGGGTGAGGGGATTGAGAGCTTTAAAGATGATGCTGAGGAGTTTCTGTTTGACGCAGAGGTGGACGGACAACCACTGGAGTTCTTGAGGAGTGAGGAAACACGGTCGGAGCTGGTAACATCGGCCGTCTCAGTGGTCTTTACTAAGCACCTAATATCGGAAGAGCACTGTGCTCAGTTCTGAGGAAGAGAACGACGGTGGCTGCATTAGACACGGTCCTCTGAGAGGGCCGTCACTGACAACTAGATGAGGGTTAAGCTCACGTGGGAGGGAAAAGGCTCTCCTACCCCAGATTTGCCCTGAAACAGGAGACCACATCTGGTGAGGGATCATTTATTTGGTTGTGCTCAGCGTAGCGCTCTACACATAGTATGTGTTCAAGATACGGGATCGATTGATTGATATTGGTTTCGTTCTGCCTGAAGACTGAAGGTTAAGAGAGGGAGCTTCTCAGGGTCACCCAGTCCAAACGTTTGGCTCATCTAAAACGAACCTACTCACTGTTTTTTGGTCTCATCTATCCCGCTACTGAAGCCCATGCTGTTCGATTGGCCTCGAACTCCCTCCCTCTTCATATAATAATAATAAAGAAATAATGGCATGTATTGGCGCTTACTACGTGCAAAGCACTATTCTAAGTGCCGGGGAGGTTACAAAGTGCTCAGGTTGTCCCACGTGGGGCTCAGTCAATCCCCATTTTACAGATGAGGTAACTGAGGTGCAGAGAAGTTGAGTGACTTGCCCAAAGTCACGCAGCTGACAATTGGCGGAGCCGGGATTTGAACCCACGACCACGGACTCCAAAGCCCGTGCCCTTTCCACTGAGCCACGCTGCTTCTCTGCTTCTCATTATTATTCATAATAATAATGATTGTATTTGACAGCACTGTTCTAAGCATTGGGGTAGATCCAAGGTTATCAGGTTGGACACAGTCCCTGCTCCACATGGGGCTCATGGCATTAATCCCCATTTTACAGATGAAGGAACTGAGGCACAGAGAAGTGA
>NW_024045004.1:24001-52063 GCF_015852505.1 Tachyglossus aculeatus | reverse complement strand
GCGCTCAATCCATCCCCCTGAACGAAAGGACTGAATGACTGAGCGCCCCGGGCTCTGTCCTGCCCCGTGGGGCGGCCCGGCTCAATGCGGCGGCGGAGGCGGGGGATTCGCCGCTCCTCCTCCTCCTCCCCTTTACCCCTCACCTCCCTCCTCACCTCCTTCCTCCCGCCTCACCTCCATCCTCCCCCTCCTCCCTCCTCCTCATCCCCTTCCCCCTCCTCCCCCTCACCTGCCTCCTCCTTCCCCCTCCTCCCCTTCCTTCTTCAATCGTATTTATTGAGCGCTTACTGTGTGCAGAGCACTGGACTAAGCGCCTGGGAAGTCCAAGTTGGCAACGTATAGAGACGGTCCCTACCCAACCGTGGGCTCACCTCCTCCTCCTGCTCTCCTTCCCCCTCTGCTCCCTCCACTCCTCCCCTTCCCCCTCCCTCCTCCTCTTCCCCCTCCTTCCCTTCCTCCTCCTCCTCCACTCCTCCCCCTGCTCCCCTCCCTCCACCTCCACCTCCTCCCCCCCCTCCCTCCTCCCCTCCCTCCTCCTCCTCCTCTCCTTCCCCCTCCTCTCCTCCCTCCTCCGCCCCTTCTCCCTCCCCTTCCCCCTCCTCCCTCCCCACCCCCCTCCTCCTCCCTCCTCACCTCCCTTCTCCTCCTCTCCTTCCCTCTCCTCCCCTCCTCTCCTTCCCTCTCCTCCCCTTCCTCACCTCCTTCCTCCTCCTCCTCCCCCTCTCACCTCCCTCCTCCTCCTCTCCTTCCCGCTCCTCCCCCCTTCCCCTCCCTCCTCCTCCTCTCCTTCCCGCTCCTTCCCCTCTTCCCCTCCCTCCTCCTCCTCTCCTTCCCGCTCCTCCCCCTCTTCCCCTCCCTCCTCCTCCTCCTACTCTCCTTCCCCTCCTCCCTCTCCTCACCTCCCTCCTCCCCATCCCCCCTTCCCCATCCCCCTCCTCCTCCTCCCTCCTCCTCTCCTTCCCCCCTCCTCCTCCCTCCTCCTCCCCTTCCCCCTCCGCTTCTCCCTCCTCACCTCCCTTCTCCTCCTCTCCTTCCCTCTCCTCCCCCTCCTCACCTGCTTCCTCCTCCTCCCCTTCCCCCTCCTCCCCTCCCTCCTCCTCCTTCACTCCTTCCCCCTCCTCTCCCTCCTCCCCTCCCTCCTCCTCTTCCTCCTCCTCCCCTCCTCCTCCTCCTCCTCCCAGGCCCAGGGGCAGAGAAGATGCCCCCCAAATGGCAAGCGAGGTGGGCAGCGGGCGGTGGCCCGCAGGCCCGGCCTAGTGGTCCGGCCAGCACCCCTCCACACCCCGGCCCTGCCCACCCCTGCCCGCTGCTCCTTGGCCTCCCTCCCACCCAGCTGGGCAAGGCTGGTTCCAGGCTTTTCTCTCAGGAGAAAGCAAGCTAACCCTTCACTTATTCATTGATGATGCTGATGATGGCATTGTTGTGCCGAGAATCAGCGAGTGAGACCCAAGTAGAAATTTAGAAGTGGATTTTATTAGCACGCGGCTGCAAGGGGCCAGGGACCCAGATCAAGCAGCCCCGATCCCATTCTCACTGTGTCTTTTATTCAGTTCCAGCAACATGGGAGGGAGCATTTAGGAATTTCAGGAATCCAATTAGAACCAACAGGATGCTGTAAATTCTGTTTTTACTGCCTTGTAAAGGTTGTTGTTATCTGCCATATGGCCTTGTATAAATAGGTGTGTAAATTCTGTTATCTTCTGTTGTCACTGTCTTGTCAGGATGTCATCTGACCTACGACCTTACATAGATAAGTGTTACTTGTTCAATGGCCTTGAAGGCATCTGTTGCAGACAATACAAAAAGGAGTTGTTCTCTCAGCCTGCACAAAATGGAGTCAGTCATGTCAAGTCCACTAGTGGACAACAGGGATGGCTTTTGTCAGGCAGGTCAGGGTTGGGGAGGCCTTTGTTAGGCAGGTTTTTGTGGCGGGAAGTTTTGGCAGGCATTCTTCTTCCATGAAGAAGGGTGTACAAAGGGATGGGAGGAAGTGATGGGAAAACAAAATGGATATCAGACAAACCCGATCACAACATTCCCCACTTCTTATGGACAGAGTGTCAAACCCTTGACACGTTTGTGGCGACATCGTCATACCGGCCAACGGGCTCAGTTTGTAGGGATTGATAGTGGAGATCCCTAATGAGGAGCAGCTTAACAGAGTTGATGCGGGACTTAACAAATTCTAGGAGGCGATTCACTAAGCAGGGTCCGACGAGCAGGGCAACTACGAGGAGAAACAAGGGGCCAGCTAGGGCAGACACAAGCGTGGTTAACCACGGGGATGTCCGGAAAAGACTCTGGTACCAGGTTTCGGCCCGTTCACGCTCCCTTTGCCTGTCTGCTAAATTTTTCCTCACCAGAGAGAGGCTCTCCTGAACAACTCCAGAGTTATTCGCATAAAAGCAGCAGGCCTCTCCCAGGGCGGCACAGAGGCCACCCTGTCTCAGAAACAATGAGTCCAAACCCCTCCGGTTCTGGAGGACCATCTCCGCCAGGGAGTCAACCTGTCGCTCCAGAGTGGAAATGGAGTGCTCAAGGTGGGTGAGGTCAATATGCACCTGGGTGCTGAGTTCTCTGTAGCTAGCCTCCCCCTGCACCAGTGCAGTAGTGCCCAGGGCGGCAGAACCCGCTAAACCCAACCCCACTAGAATGGGGATGAACAGCGGGGCAGCCCGCTTATGACAGAGGGACCAATCCTCCCGCAGGGAAAAGTGGTCCCACCCATCAGCGCCAGGCAACAAGGACACTCTGGGGACGATGGAGACTAGCACACAGAGAGGGCCACCGGGGTGAGCAAGGAAAACTCGGGCTGAAACACATCGAGTGATTCCGTCCAAACACGCCCACCAGGTGCCCGGTGGGGCGGGGAAGTAAGCAGAACCAGAGGAGGACCGGACCATCACATTGAGGGAGCAGACAGGCGAGTATGGGGAGGCATGGAGGTTCGTGTTATCCGAGATTAAGCAAACCCCAGAGCCCTGGACATCCCCAAGAGTCAACCTTGGCTGGTCCCATTCACAGTTGTCAGAATCGGAGGTGGGAGACACAGAGTTATTGATAGCGACTCCAACATAGTATGGAGGCTGTGCATCCATGCATAGCCAACAGCTTAGGCCCAGGTCCGGTCGAGTGGAGTTGATCACCCCCTAAACGGCCTGTAAGAGGCCCATGACTGAAGGATGAGGGGGTTTCTGGCTGGAGGACCCCCCCTCACCTGGCTCTGGAGAGACAATTTCCCCGGCGGGTGTCTGAGGGGGTGGGACAGCGGAGGACGGGGCCCGAGGGAAGGACTGGGCAGTGGAGGACGGGGCCCGAGGTATGGACTGGACAGTGGAGGACGGGGCCCGAGGACTAGGGAGGATTTTGGGGGGCAGAGCTGATTTCCCAAGGGGGCCGATTGGCAAGTAGGACGTTACGGGGGATTGCTCAGCAATGGTAAAGATAATCCCAGGGTCCGCCCAGGCCCTATTTCTGCCATCTAATCTCATGTCCCATTCGTGGGGCGTATTCCAGAACCTACTCTCAGGGTTGCGAAGGGTGAGAAACAAGGTTGTGGATCCAGGGGTTGGGTCCTTTTGGATAGTCAGGTGCGGATCCGTCCCCACGCGGCCCTCTTTGGCCCCGCAAGCCGCCCCGCGGAATGAGGATACTACAATGGCGGTCACACAGGCGCATTTCGGGCAGAAATGGGATGACCTATCCAGGCACCTGGCATCCCAGCCATCTGTAAGGAACCCCGGGCACATTCTTACTTCAGAAAACGGATTACTACAAGGGGAAGCGCCTCCGATCGAGGTAGGGAAGAGGGAGCATAAATCCAACTGGAAATACCGGCCATCATTCAAACCTTGGTTATGGGTCCATGTACCTTCTTCTGCATAGAATGTCCAGAGTACCTGATCCCCCTTCTTCATCGTCCAGGTGTTTTGGGGGTTTTGGGGCATGAGGGTTGAATGACATAGAGGGAGAAGGGGTCATTAGGGAGGCGAGGAGGAGGAAATGCGGGAGAGTCTTAGCTTTAGGGGGTCGGCCTGTGCTTCCGCCTTCCATGTCGGGGCCGCAGCAGGTTTCACTCGACTGTGATGGAGCCAGACAGGAACGGAGTCAACCTTGACTGCTGTTGGCGTGGTCAGGATGACGGTGTAAGGGCCCTTCCACTTAGGCTCCAAGCCAGAGGCGGTGAATTTCTTGACCAGGACCGAGTCCCCGGGTTGGAAGGCGTGTGCGGGTGCAGAGGTGGGAACTGGCAGGGCGTTTCGGACAGATTTCAGGAGTGTTCCCTGTGTTTTCTGGAGACCCTGCCGGAACTTAATCAAGGAAGAATTAGTAGCGTCCGCCCTGAGTTCCTCCCTGATTAGAGGGAGGATTGGCGGGGATCTACCAAACAGAATCTCAAAAGGTGCGAGACCCGACTTATTGGGGGTACATCGGCTTCGGAGTAGGGCCAGTGGGAGGAGCATTACCCAATTTTCTTGAGTTTCAAGGACCATTTTGGTGAGGAATTCCTTAAGAGTTCAGTTGGTCCTTTCTACCTGACCTGAACTCTGTGGTTGATAGGCACAGTGTAATTTCCATTCTATTCCTAAAGCTTTGGCTATGCCTTGGGACACTTTGGCTATGAATGCTGGACCATTTTCAGACCCGAGTCCCAGTGGGAGACCAAATCGCGGGAGAAGTTCATTTAGAATCTTTTTCACCACTACCATGGCTGTTTCGTGTTTAACTGGGAAAGCTTCTATCCACCCTGAAAAAGTGTCAACAAATACCAGGAGGTATCGATAGCCTGCCGCGGGGGGTTTCACCTCTGTAAAGTCTACCTCCCAGTTTTCTCCTGACTGCAATCCCGGCAATCTGACTCCTGAGGGAGCAGCCTTCCCCTGCTTCGCATTTACCTGTGCACATGTTCCACACTGGGTGGTTATGCTCGCTAAGGGGCTGTCCAAGTGTGGGATAAAGTACCTATCTCTCAACAACAAGCCCATCTTTCGTGCCCCCAGATGGGTGATCTGGTGTAGCCACGTGATCCATTCTCTCCCTACTGCCTCAGGGACAAAAATTCTTCCCTCTGGAAGGACCCACCATCCTGACCCGTCTCTAGTCCCCCCTTTTTGTTTTGCGAAGGAATCATCCGAGGGGGAGTAGTGAGGGGCCGGTGTATCATTAGGGTCAAAAACAGGGCATAAGGGGGCAACGCTGGGAGGGGACTTTGCCTCCTCTCGGGCAGCCTCATCCGCTGCCTGATTGCCAATGGCCTCGGGTGAGTCCCCGTGCTGGTGCCCGGGGCGATGGATGCTGGCCACCCGGGCCGGCATCCAGACCGCATCTAGTAAAGACAAAATCTCCTTATTTTTAATGGTTTTTCCCGCCGAGGTTAAGAGCCCTCCCAACAAGTTTACCCCGGCTTCGGGTATGATCAGGAATTTTCCTGAGAAGTTTGACCCTAGGTATTCTAGTTCTAAGGTCTCTGTAACAGGGACCGGGAAGTTCTCCCCCTGCACCCCCGAGATCCTAATGATTTCCCTCTCGATTCTGGCCCTGATCGGCTGTCTGGTTAGAGACGATCGGGTAGCGCCCGTGCCTATCAAAAGGATGTAATACTGTTAATCTTGTTTTTCTCTGCCCACCCTCAAATTTGTCAAGGGCTCAGGGTGGGCTTGTTCTATGGGCTCCTGATCCCCCTAGTCTTCCCCCTCCACGAAGGAATTACTAAAATTATCTCCTATCCCTTCTCTTTCTTCTTCACACACACTTACTCCAACCTTCATACACATACAATTTCCTTCAGAGGCAATCTCTCCACCCCTCATTCCCCCCTTATGGGACACCAGCTTTGCAGGGTGTAGATGCCTGAGCAATTTCCTTCAACTGCTATTGCTTCACCTTCCCTTTTCTTTCTTCCCTTTTCCTTCATGTACCTAGAACTCTTTTCTTTTTCCCGCTGAGGACACCCTCTTTTCTTATGCCCCTGCCGCCCGCAGGCGTAATAAATCATGATCGACTTTGCGGCCGCCTGCACGATTTATATCATAATCTTTCTTTGCTTTTCCTGTTGTTTTGGAGTCTGCAACATCACTTTGGTGTGCCGGTTTTTCTCTTTCTTCCCCCTCTTTCTTCTCATCTATTTCCTTCAGCACAAATTTACCCACCGACAGCCGCCAGACTGCGGCATACACAAATTCCCCATCATTCCGGGGTTCCCTCATAATTACATAGATGTTCAATTCTTGGCAAACCCAGTCCTCGGAGGATCCGTACTTTGGCCAGAAGACGTTCCGTCCGAGGTGGGCGCCAGCCCAAGTTAGGCAGTAGTATGTAATTATTTAATAATAATTTTTATAATTAATTTCTTCTCTTTTCTCTTATACTTTGAAAGTTCATCAGACTGCCTTCCGGAATTTCCGGGAGGGACTTCCCACCACTCGGTTTTGACTGAGATTTTTCCTTTTCCCACCTTCGTTTCCTCAAGTCAAACAGACACTCCCGTCACTTTCTAGTATCTAGAGAACTTTAACCGTGCACTGACCACGCTACTAAGCGCTTATGGAAACACGTACAACGATAAGTAACCTCCCCCGTCCATATTTTGGAGGTCCATCCCAATATTCGAATCTGGGTACCTTTAATGGGGCCTATGCCACTCGACTCTCTCTGAGAGTCCAGGGCGGGCTCTCAAACTGCGGGACGTCCCGAAGGGCGCCCGGGTTACAAGGAGGGGGAAGATCATCCTCCTAGGACTCCTGGAGGACTTTTTTTGGGAGGGTGTCCCTGGAAGGGGGCCCTTTTTTAGGTTGGGCAAAAAGAACTCAGATGCCCCTTTCCAGGGAGCAGTTTTTCAACCAGGAAGGGGGGTGGGTAATGAGGTCCAGCCAAACGTCAATATAGGGGAACTGATCGGGGTGGCCAGAGGTCCCAGTCACAATTCTCCAAACCTTGTTTACAATTTGCTTATCAAAACTACCCTGATGGGGCCACCCCACCCCGAAGGTGGGCCACTCATTCATGCAAAATAGAATGAGCTTCTGTTTCTTTAGGGTAATCCCATAATCATACCCATCCCGGTATCCTTTTTTAAAGTGACTGAGCATACAGTTCAAAGGCGTTTCTGCTGGCTGAACCTCCCATTCATACAACACAGAGACACAAACAAACAACAACCTGGAGGCGAACACATCCTTCCAGTAGACATTGGAGAAGTTGCCCTGAAGATATTCGTCCCCGATCCAGGTGGAAACCTGCCTGGCAGTCTGTGAGCGAGGAGGTTTCAGACAGAGGATCGTAAAACAGAATTTCCTAAAGGCAACGCTTCCACATATAGAACAGATTCACAGACAGCCGCGGAACCAGAACCAGAACCAGAATCGGGCAGAGACCCAACGTCTTGGGGTGCCCGGGGAATCGAGGCGCAAAGCGCTAACTGCCGCGTCCGGCACTCGTTCCCTCCAGAAAACAGAAACCAGGTTACCTCCGGAAGTAGTTGATCGTTGCCGATCCCAGGATCCACCAGGCCGAAATGAGGATCAGTCGGCGTCAGGGGACAGTTTAGACCTCTCAGCCTTGAGTTCCGGGGCCCTGGAACGTCTCAGGGGCCGGCCCCCCTAGAAGTCAGAGCAGAATGGTCTCCTTCCCCCGAGGCCGAGGTCCTCCCAGGTTGGGTCTCCACGGTGACACGGGACACCGTGCATCTCACTGGGGCCTCCAAATGTTGTGCCGAGAATCAGCGAGTGAGACCCAAGTAGAAATTTAGAAGTGGATTTTATTAGCGCGCGGCTGCAAGGGGCCAGGGACCCAGATCAAGCAGCCCCGATCCCATTCTCACTGTGTCTTTTATTCAGTTCCAGCAACATGGGAGGGAGCATTTAGGAATTTCAGGAATCCAATTAGAACCAACAGGATGCTGTAAATTCTGTTTTTACTGCCTTGTAAAGGTTGTTGTTATCTGCCATATGGCCTTGTATAAATAGGTGTGTAAATTCTGTTATCTTCTGTTGTCACTGTCTTGTCAGGATGTCATCTGACCTACGACCTTACATAGATAAGTGTTACTTGTTCAATGGCCTTGAAGGCATCTGTTGCAGACAATACAAAAAGGAGTTGTTCTCTCAGCCTGCACAAAATGGAGTCAGTCATGTCAAGTCCACTAGTGGACAACAGGGATGGCTTTTGTCAGGCAGGTCAGGGTTGGGGAGGCCTTTGTTAGGCAGGTTTTTGTGGCGGGAAGTTTTGGCAGGCATTCTTCTTCCATGAAGAAGGGTGTACAAAGGGATGGGAGGAAGTGATGGGAAAACAAAATGGATATCAGACAAACCCGATCACAACAGCATTTATTAAGCGCTTACTCTGTGCAAAGCGCTGTTCTAAGCACTGGGGATGTTCCCAGGTCATCAGGTCGTCCCACGAGGGGCTCACAGTCTTAATCCCCTTTTTCCAAATGAGGTCACTGAGGCCCAGAGAAGTGACTTCTGATAACAATAATTATAATAATGATGGCCTTTAGTAAGCACTTACTATGTGCAAAGCACTGTCCTAAGCACTGGGGAGGTTCCCAGGTCATCAGGTCGTCCCACGGGGGGCTCACAGTCCTAATCCCCTTTTTCCAAATGAGGTCACTGAGGCCCAGAGAAGTGAAGTGACTTACCCAAGGTCACCCAGCTGGCAATTGGCGGAGCTGGGATTTGAACCCATGACCTCTGACTCCAAAGCCCGAGCTCTTTCCACTGCACCACACTGCTTCTCTGATACCAGATAGATACCAGGTCATCAGGTTGTCCCACGTGGAGCTCACAGTCTTCATCCCCATTTTCAGATGAGGAAACTGAGGCACAGTGAAGTGACTGGCCCGAGGTCACCCAGCTGACAATTGGTGGAGTCGGGATTTGAACCCATGACCTCTGACTCCAAAGCCCGAGCTCTTTCTACTGCGCCACGCTGCTTCTCTGATACCAGGTAGATACAGGTCATCAGGTTGTCCCACGTGGGGCTCACAGTCTTCATCCCCATTTTCAGATGAGGAAACTGAGGCACAGTGAAGTGACTGGCCCAAGGTCACGCAGCTGACAAGCGGCGGAGGCAGGATTAGAACCCACGACCTATGACTCCCAAGCCCGGGCTCTCGCCACTAAACCACACTGCTTCTGTATAATCAGAGCAACCGAGTCCGGCTCGCTCCTCGCTCCAGGCGGAATGTGATATTGGCCAGTGGTGTTCCCCCATTCCTGGTTTTCTCTTGCCCCCCTTCTTTTTCCCCCTTTTTACAGCCCGGCTTCGCCCTCCCATCCCCTTCCGGGCGTCCTGAAAGTTATTTCTCACTCATAGGCCTAGTCGGTTACAGCTTGGGCCTGGGAGCCAAGAGGTCATAGGTTCTAATAATAATTTTGATATTTGTTAAGCGCTTACTATGTGCAAAGCACTGTTCTAAGCGCTGGGGAGGATACAAGGTGATCCGGTTGTCCCCCGTGGGGCTCACAGTCTTAATCCCCATTTTCCAGATGAGGGAACCGAGGCCCAGAGAAGTGAAGTGACTTGCTGACAAGCGGCGGAAACGGGATTTGAACCCACGACTTCGGACTCCCAAGCCCGGGCTCTTTCCACTGAGCCACGCTGCTTCTCTAATCCCATTTCTGCCACTTGCCTGCTGTGCGACCTCGGACAAGGCACTTGACTTCTCTGGGCCTCAGTTACCTCATCTGGAAAATGGGGCTTAAGTGTATGAGCCCCTCGTGGGACAACCTGATCACCTTGTGTCTGACCCAGCACTTAGAACAGTGCTCAGCACATAGTAAGCGCTTAACGGAAGCAGCGTGGCTCAGTGGAAAGAGCCCGGGCTTTGGAGTCAGAGGCCATGGGTTCAAATCCCGGCTCTGCCACTTGTCAGCTGTGTGACTTTGGGCAAGTCACTTCACTTCTCTGGGCCTCAGTTCCCTCATCTGTAAAATGGGGATGAAGACTGTGAGCACCTAGTGGGACAACCTGATTACCTTGTATCTACCCCAGCGCTTAGAACAGTGCTTTGCACATAGTAAGCGCTTAACAAATACCAACATCATTATTATTATTATTATTATTAACAAATACCAACATTATTAACAGCGTGACTCAGTGGAAAGAGCCTGGGCTTTGGAGTCCGAGGTCATGGGTTCAAATGCCGCCTCTGCCACTTGTCAGCTGTGTGACTTTGGGCAAATCACTTCCCTTCTCTGGGCCTCAGTGACCTCATCTGGAAAATGGGGATTGACTGTGAGCCCCCCATGTGACAACCTGATCACCTTGTAACCACCCCAGCATTTAGAACAGTGCTTTGCACATAGTAAGCGCTTAATAAATGCCATTATTATTATTGTTATTGTCATTATTAACAGTGCTTTGCACATAGTAAGTGCTTAACAAATGCCATCATCATTATTATTATTATTACTATAATGTTAGAACAGTGCTTTGCACATAAAAAGCTCTTAATAAATGCCATTATTATTATTATTATTATTATTACTATAATAATGTTAGAACAGTGATTTGCACATAGCAAGCACTTAACAAATATCATCATTATTATTATTACTATAATAATGTTAGAACAGTGCTTTGCACATAGTGAGTGCTTAACAAATGCCATCATTATTATTATGATGATTACTATAATAATGTTAGAATAGTGCTTTGCACATAGTAAGCGCTTAACAAATGCCATTATTATTATTATTATTATGAGTATAATAATGTTAGAACCTGTGCTTTGCACATAGTAAGCGCTTAACAAATACCATCATTATTATTATTATTTTTACTATAATAATGTAAGAACAGTGCTTTGCACATAGTAAGCGCTTAACAAATGCCATCATTATTATTATTATTTTTACTCTAATAATGCTAGAACAGTGCTTTGCACATAGTAAGCACTTAAATGCCATTATTATTATTATTACTATCATAATAACTATAAACTATAATTATAAAATGGGGATTAAATACCTGCTCTCCTTCCTCCATAAACTGTGAGCCCTATTTGGGACAGGAACTGTGTCCAACCTTGTATTCATTCATTGATTCAATCGTATTTATTGAGCGCTGACTGTGTGCAGAGCACTGTACTAAGCGCTTGGGAAGTCCAAGTTGGCAACATATGCCTGATCACCTTGTAACCTCCCCAGCGCTTAGAACAGTGCTTTGCACATAGTAAGCGCTTAATAAATACCATCATTATTATTAATATTATTATTACAAGTCGGCAACATACAGAGACAGTCCCTACCCAACAGTGGGCTTGTATCTCTCCCAGCAAAGTGTTTGCTTGACATATGGTAAGTGCCTAACAAATCCATAAAAAAAAATTCAGAGTCTGGGTCTAATTCCCAAATCTGTGGCTAATTCATTCAATCGTATTTATTGAGCGCTGACTGTGTGCAGAGCACTGTACTCAGCGCTTAATTCTTACCTGTATACGCTTTCCCAGTGCTTAAAATGGTATTCTGACGAAAGTGAGCGCTTTAAATACTATTACTACTAGAACAGTTATGTGCAGCTGTACTAGAGAAGCGGGGCTTTGGAGTCAGAGGTCATGGGTTCGAATCCTGCTCCGCCACTTGTCAGCTGTGTGACTTTGGGGCCAGTTGCTTCACTTCTCTGAGCCTCAGTCACCTCATCTGGAAAATGGGGATTAAGACTGTGAGCCCCCCATGGGACAATCTGATCACCTTGTAACCTCCCCGGCGCTTAGAACGGTGCTTTGCACATAGTAGGCGCTTAATAAATGCCATCATTATTATTATTCTCTGAGCCTCAGTTATCTCATCTGTAAAATGGGGATTAAGACCGTGAGCCCCACGTGGGACAATCTGATCACCTTGTAACCTCCCCAGCGCTTAGAACGGTGCTTTGCACATAGTAAACGCTTAATAAATGCCATTAAGAAAAGCTGATTGATCCTAGATATGGGATATAGAGCCATACAGAGCACTGTACTAAGCGCTTGGGAAGTACAAATCGGCAAAATATAGAGACGGTCCCTACCCAACAACGGGCTCACAGTCTAGAAGGGGGAGACAGACAACAAAACAAAACATGGAGACAGTGTCAAAATCGTCAGAACAAATAGAATTAAAGCTATATGCACATCATTAACAAAATAAAACGAATAGGAAATATGTACTAAACGTTTTCCAATGGCTGTTGACACTGTCCAAATATTTCCTAACCTAGTGTTGTGATGACCCAGCCAAGATGAAAAAGCCTCAGTTGTATTTTCAACACAGCTTGTCTCTTAAATATCTGATGCAGAAAGAAATATTTGATACCACCAGCATCTGAATCTTCTTTGTCCCATAGCAGGGCATTGGAGAATTTCATTGTTTGGAGAAAGTCTTGTAGACAGATAACCTCTACCTAGTCAGTGAGTAACAAATATCCTATCGATCCCCGGCCCACGTCATCCCCCGGGCCTGGAATGCCCTCCCTCTGCCCATCCGCCAAGCTAGCTCTCTTCCTCCCTTCAAGGCCCTGCTGAGAGCTCACCTCTTCCAGGAGGCCTTCCCAGACTGAGCCCCTTCCTTCCTCTCCCCCTCGTCCCCCTCTCCATCCCCCCCATCTTACCTCCTTCCCTTCCCCACAGCACCTGTATATATGTATATATGTTTGTACATATTTTTTACTCTATTTATTTATTTATTTATTTTATTTGTACATATCTATTCTATTTATTTTATTTTGTTAGTATGTTTGGTTTTGTTCTCTGTCTCCCCCTTTTAGACTGTGAGCCCACTGTTGGGTAGGGACTGTCTCTATATGTTGCCAATAGATCAGACTCAAACTTCCCCATTAATCGAACTTTCCCGATTGCTGCTCCTGCATATTCCCCTCAGAGCCAGGATGCCAGCAATCCCCACTACAGTCTTCCCCACATCGCTCATTCTCGCTCGACAGCTTCGGGAGACGAAGGGTCTTTGTTAAATGCTTTAAGAAGAATGGCATTTCTTAAGCACTTGCTATGTGCAAAGCACTGTTCTAAGCGCTGGGGAGGTTACAAGGTGATCATTCCCATTTTCCAGATGAGGTCACTGAGGCCCAACTACGAAGAGCCTGGAAAAAGTCATGAAATGCACCGATGTAACATTTGCCACAGAAATACAATCTGTCAATTCCACGGTCTTTCCGGTGGCGATGTCTGGATCCGAAAGCCGGACGGTGAAAAAACAGGATAGAAATGACAACGATTCTTTTGGAATGGGGTGTTGGAGAAGGTTTCTGCAAGTACCGTGGACCGCCAGAAAAGCAAACCAGTGGATTTTGAAGCAAATGAAATCAAAGTGGTCTTCGGCAGGCCAAATGACTCGACTTAGATTAGCATATTTTGGACGCATCATAAGGAGGACTAATTCCCTTAGAAGACACTAATGCTAAGAAAAGTCCAGGGAAAACGTGGAAGAGGCAGAAGAACCGTCAGCAAGTTTAAAGATTATGGCAGAAGACGGGACGTTCTGGAGAAAATATATCCATAGAGTCGCTATGAATCAGAAACGACTCGACAGTACTTGATGATGAAAATAATAACTGAGGCCCAGTGAAGTGACCCGCCCAAGGTCACACAGCGGACAAGTTACGGAGCCGGGATTAGAACCCAGATCCTTCTCCCTCCTAGGCTTGTGGTCCATCTGCTAGGCCACGTTGCATCTCCTGAGCAGTTATGCATGCAACATTGTAAAATTCACACATTATGAAACTATTTTCCCAGGAAACATTCTTTTTTCTACCCCAAATCATCTTCCCTATGTTCTCTCTCTGATTTCCCAATACTTCCCTCTTCCCTTTCATTTCCTTCAAAGGAAAGTGGAGAATAGTTATACCTGGTGAATGAAAAAAAAGCCAACAGCCCTAATTCATTTGTTCATTCAATCGTATTTATTGAGCGCTTACTGTGGTGCAGAGCACTGTACTAAGCGCTTAATTCACCCCCGAAAATGACTTTATCAGAGAGCAGGCAGTTTCTGCTGCCCTGTCTGTAGGTCCCCAGCACAGAGAAACGTTCAAAATACAAAATCAAAGTCTCTAAAAGAGATAGATTATAGTTTCGTCCTGCAGAATGTTTCATAAACTGGCAACTATTGATACTGATGGTAACGTGAGAGAATATACTCATTGCAGCTTTTAATATATGTGTTTCTATGAGCCTCTATTCCGCATTCTTTGTATTTTAATAAAAAATATGCGCCCTAGGGAAGGATAGCGTATCCGATTTGTAGTTTATTTTAGCATCTGTATCCCTCAGTAGATTATAAACTCTTTGACGGCATGATCAAGAATTCAGTCTGCTCCCAAGTGCTTAGTACAGTTCTCTGCACGGAGTAACAATAATAATAATGGCATTTATTAAGCACTTACTATGTGCTAAGCACTGTTCTAAGCGCAGAGTAGGTGCTCAATAAATGTTATCGATTGATTGACCGGTTGAATGGGCCCTCAGGATGGAGTAGAGGAAAGGCGGGACTCTCCTTCACGGATTCTGGGCCTCCGATGATTGCCCATGATTCGCTGCATCAAACAGAAACTCATTCAGCCAGTCGTATTTATTGAGCGCTTACTGAATGCAGAGCACTGTACTAAGCACTTTAAAATCACACCTCCTCCAAAAGACCTTCCCTGACAAAGCCCCACTTTCCTGTCTGAGACCTGCCTTTGGTGTCCTCTAGGCACTTGGGTATGTTCCTCTTAAGCACTGTGATAGCCACCCCTTCCAGCCCCACGGCGCTTATGTATAGACCTGTATCTATGTATATATGTTTGTACGTATTTATTACTCTATTTATTTATTTTATTTGTACGTATTTATTCTATTTATTTTATTTTGTTAATATGTTCTGTTTTGTTCTCTGTCTCCCCCTTCTTGTCTGGGAGCCCAGTGTTGGGTAGGGACCGTCTCTAGATGTTGCCAAGTTGGACTTCCCAAGCGCTTAGTACAGTGCTCTGCACACAGTAAGCGCTCAATAAATACGATTGAATGAATGAATGAATGTAATTTACGTTAATGTCTGTCTCCCTCTCTAATCCTGTAAATTCACTGTGGCCAGGGCTATCTGGACCTACCCTTCTGCATTGTACTCTCCCGAGCGATTAGTACAGTTCTCTGCACACGGTAAGGTGCTCAATAAGCGCTTAGTACAGTGCTCTGCACACAGTTAGCGCTCAATAAGCGCTTAGTACAGTGCTTTGCCCGCAGGTAGCATTCAATAAATACAACTGAATGAATCGTATTTATTGAGTGCTTTCGGTGTCCAGAGCACTGAATTCATTCATTCAATCGTATTTATTAAGCGCTTGCTGTGTGCAGAGCACTGTACTAAGCGCTTGGGAAGTACAAGTTGGCAACATATGTATTCATCCGTGGTTTTGTGTCGGTTATTTTGTCTCTGTTCACACATTTGACTATGATTCATTTGTCAATTTGTGTCTCCTGTCTTCCTGATTTGGTTGAAGGTTCTTCAAGGACTGGGTTGTTGAATTTTGCTTCAGTATGTCTTTCAAGTGTGCACTTTAGTGCTCTGTATCCAGTAGGGACTAAATGAGTGCTGTCAACTTTGAAAATATAGGACGGTTAATAAATGAACCACCTACCCAGAGTCTTAACCTTGCTAACACTGGGGAAAAGTAGAAAAGTAATTAGATTTCTAGAGGTCAGCAATTCATATATTATTGACTACTCTTTGGATAAATTGTTGGAAAGTTTATGTTCTTTAAGCAATTCGAAATTTAACCATATTGAATGAAATACCATTGGTCGAATGTGTAACTGGGGCTTCATGGCGGCTGTGAATCCAATAGCTTAATCTATCATTCTGGGAGAGTTTTAATCACTCATATTTATTAAGCGCCTACTATGTGCAGATAATAATAATAATGATGGCATTTATTAAGCAACTTACTATGTGCAAAGCACTGTTCTAAGCGCTGGGGAGGTTACAAGGCGATCAGGTTGTCCCACGGGGGGCTCACAGTCTTCATCCCCATTTGACAGATGAGGTAACAGTAATAATAGTAATAATGATGGCATTTGATAAGTGCTTACTACGTGCAAAGCACTGTTCTAAGCGCTGGGGGGGTTATGAGGTGACCAGGTTGTCCCACGGGGGGCTCACAGTCTTCATCCCCATTTTACAGAGGAGGGAACTGAGGCACAGGGAAGTAAAGTGACTTACCCAAAGTCACCCAGCTGGCAATTGGCGGAGCTGGGATTTGAACCCATGACCTCTGACTCCAAAGCCCGGGCTCTTTCCACTGAGCCATGCTGCTTCTCTTCTGCGTCTACCTTATGCCCAACTTAATCAATCAGTGAGTTTTATTGGGCACTTACTGTGTACAAACCACTGTACTAAGTGCTTGTGAAAGTACAACAGAGCGGGTGAAAGTGATCCCTGCCCACAAAAAGCTTACAGTCTACAGGGGGAGATGGACATTAAAATAAAGTACAGATAGGAGTAGTAGAATAATTATAATAACAATAATAATAATAACGGCATTTATTAAGTGCTTACTATGTGCAAAGCACTGTTCTAAGCGCTGAAGGCTTTGGAGTCAGAGATCATGGGTTCAAACCCCAGCTCCGCCAATTGTCAGCTGTGTGACTTCAGGCAAGTCACTTTACTTCCCTGTGCCTCAGTTCCCTCCTCTGTAAAATGGGGATGAAGACTGTGAGCCCACCGTGGGACAACCTGGTCACCTCGTAACCCCCCCAGCGCTTAGAACAGTGACTTTGGGCAAGTCACTTCACTTCCCTGGGCCTCAGTTCCCTCATCTGTAAATGGGGATGAAGACTGGGAGCCCCCCGTGGGACAATTTGATCACCTTGTAACCTCCCCAGCGTTTAGAACAGTGCTTTGCACATAGTAAGCGCTTAATAAGTGCCATTATTATTATTATTATTATATAGAGAAGCAGCGTGGCTCAGTGGAAAGAGCACGGGCTTTGGAGTCAGAGGTCGTGGGTTCAAGTCCCAGCTCCGCCAATTGTCAGCTGAGTGACTTTGGGCAAGTCACTTCACTTCTCTGGGCCTCAGTGACCTCATCTGGAAAATGGGGACGAAGACTGTGAGCCCCCCGAGGGACAACTTGATTACCTTGTAACCTCCCCAGCGTTTAGAACAGTGCTTTGCACGTAGTAAGCGCTTAGTAAGTGCCATCGTTATCATGATTATTATATGTACATATGTTATGCGGGACTAGTATGAGTATCAAACTGCTTATGGGGGAGATGGCCATTAAAATAAAGTACAAATGGGAGTAGTAGAAAAAGAATATGAACATAAGTCACGTGGTGCTGGCATGCGTGGCAAAGTGCGTCAATAAATACGATTGAATGAATGAATGAATGAATGAATGAGGAGGGCTGACACTGATCAAGGCGGCTCCGCCCTGTCTGAAAAGACCCAATTCTGTGTGGGCGAGGTCTCCTGCTAACATCTCCTGCTAACAGAGTGCTAACTTTTCGCAAGCGGGGGAATGCTTTGTGGAGCTCGTTTAGGGAACCAAAAAAACTGGGAAAAAGCTGCTGGAATAGGGGCTGTTCATTCCTGGTACCTCTCAGGAGGTGAACGGGCGAGCAGTCGGCCTTCCGGCCTCTACCAATCCATCTGAACTCGGAGTTCAGGCCTCTGAACTCAGGTCTCCTTGGGTTCTCGAACCCTTCAGCCGATTTTCCCCGGTTGACTTAGTTTCCCCCCTCCTTGGCGATAACAGTGGCTAATTTGAGCGACCGGAGTGCCGTGATCTGGAGAGGAACGACCTCCGTAGGTGAGAACGGTTGACTTTCCTCGTCGACGGCCTTGTAAGTAAGGATCCGCTCTTAGGGTCCGAGTCTCCCCTTCTCTTCTGGTGGGTTGTTAATTTGGAGGGTCCGGCTGAGCGGATTTCCTTTCCCTAATTGGAGGGGAACCCCTTGCATTAAGAGGTAAGTGGGTTGTAGGCCTTGGAAGACAACTTCTGAGGGGCCAAGGAGACATCCTAGGGGTTCTTTCCCGGATAAACGGAAGGAGGGTCCTGGTTTTCAGAACCATGGGTTCGAGCCACTCTAAATCAGACTCGTGTCTGTCTAAAATTCTCCAGTCATGGGACGAGGGTCACCTGCCCATAACCAAAGGAATGTCTAAGAAACAACTTGTCGGGTGTCACAAGGTCTGGACTCAGTTCCGAGACCTGCAGGGTAATTATTTCTGGCCCGAGGGAGGATCTTTTGATCCCCAACCTCTCCGTAAACTCCGGGATATTCTATCCTGTTCCCGGTTCGACGAAATGTGCTATTGGTATTGTTGGGATAAAATGAGCGAGACCCAGTCCTCTCCGTCCGAAGTAGGAACGTCGTCGCTTGTAGGAGGAAAGGCCGTGTTGCCTTCGGTCTCGAGTCTGCAGCCCCACTCGGGGGACCTGATGGGGGCTTCAGCTCCCCCCCGACATGTTTGTCCTCTGGTGCCGCTTTTACCTCCCATAGACACAACTTGGCAGCAGTTCCCAGCTCAGGATGGGATCATTCGAATGGCCGGGGTAAAGGCTCATGTCCCTCTTGACCCCCAAACCCTTATAACCTGGCAGCAGAATACTCCGTCCTTCCAGAAAGATCCGCAGGAAGTGTATCGGAGGGTCTCGGGAATTTTCCGGACCCATCTTCCGTCGTGGGCGGATGTAGAGGAGTTGCTCGACCTCTTTTTCACTGCCGAGGAGCGCTCCCGTCTTAGGGCCCTGACTGTCAAGTTGGAAAATGACGGTCCGCCTCATGTGGCGTGGCCGACGGCCGAACCCGATCCGCACTTCGGTGCGGACGCAGATTGGACCCGCCTGGGCCAGGCGCGGCAGACCCTCTTGGCTGCCATCAAAGAACTGGGCCGTAAACCACCTGATTGGGCCTCCTTTCATGGGTTGATCCAGGAGGAAGGGGAAACTTCCGAGAAATTTTTCACTCGGCTTAGCGAGGGAGCCGAGTCGTTAGTGCAGTTAAACCTGGAGAACGAAAGAGATGCCAGGGCCCTGGCCACTGCCTTTGTGAAACAGGGAAGGTTGGCTGACTATTTTGAGAAGTATATTCCCGCATGGGCAGCAAAACCTCTGCCCGAACTGAGGGAGATCGCGCGACATGTTCAGAATATGAAGTCCGCCAAAGCTGCCGAAGTCCTGACCGTGGGCACCCCCGTACGCGCGGGATGTTGCTTTTATTGTCATCAGGAGGGTCACTTTAAGCGAGAATGTCCCCTATTGTGGCGCAACATCAAACGGGGCAGACACCCGCGGTTTCCAGTCCCGGGCCGTGTGAGCTACGGTAGACCCAATGCGGGTCCGGTCCCGTGGAATAGGCCCCATATGCCCCGGGCTCAAAATGCAGGTCCCGATATTGGCCCCACTGGGCCCAGGGGTCTGCAGGGACCCCAGTGACTGCCGTCTCCCCTGAACAGGCGATCCCCTGGATACGAGTATCTCCACGTGTGTGCCTTACTGGCAGGATACTCCCTGGGGATTGACCTCCCTCATCCAAGCCCCGTTGATGAACCACGGGTAGAGCCGTACGGTATGATTCCCATGGTGACCCGTGACCCCGAGGCGTTCTTTGAATTAACCATTAATGTAAAGTCTTGTAAGTTGTTGGTTGATACGGGTGTGACCTATAAGGCGTCCCTGTCTTTTCCCCCTGGTGCTTGAGAGAAGGATAGGGTAAGTGCAGCGGTGATAGGTGAAAAGGTTCAAACTGTTCTTAGAGCGCAGCCCCTTCAGTGCTGGCCACGGGGGGGGTTATGCCCACCACCCGTTCCTTATCGTTCCTTCCACTCCATCTCCCTTAGTGGGATGCCATCTGTTACGCCATTCGAACGTGACTTTGGTTTGTGATGATCAGGAAAGAATCGCCTTGATTCTAGGAAGCCTCCCGGGTGCGGCTGTGGTCACCCTAACTTCTGTGCTGTGGACCGGCTTCTTGTGGCACGCAGGCAGCTGGGCCTGAAGCCCTTACACGGGCAGTGTTCCTCGGTAAGGGGAGGCGTGTGACCACCTATACGGACTCCGGAGATGCCTTTGGGGTCCGTCACGCTACAGGGGCCCTGTGACAAAGTCGTGGATGCCTCACGTCACCTGGCCTTCAGGTTGCTGATGGGGAGTGTATTGGGCTCCCGGTCGAGGTGACCGTTGTGCGTGTGCGTGGCTCACACCCGAGGAAGTGATTCCCCGAGTCTGGGCGATCTCCGAGCCGACGAGGCCTCTCGTCGGGCAGCCCGACATGCCCCCGCTGCTCGGGTAGCTCCTGTTGTGGCCCCGGGCCCTACGTCTACGCCCGGCAGTCCGGTGCCCTCCCTGATTACCGATTACTGATTACCGATGAGGAAAGAGCTGAGTGGCCTCGGCGATGTGAGGCGCTGGAACGAGATGGACCCTTTTGGGTCCCCGATGGATGCCCTGTACTGCCCGTCACCGCGCTGCAACCCATTTGCCTGAGCTTTCACCAGGAGAGCCGCTTTGGGGCAGATGCCTTGGCAGCCGCAGTCCTCCGAATCAGGTTTGCTCCAGGTACGCATCCCGTTGCCAAACGTGTTACAGCCGGTTGCGCTACCCGCCACAGCTTTAATGCCCACCCTGGTCGTCGGGTTCCCTCAAGGGGACGCCCCTGGGTCTCTCCCCCCTTCGAGGGATTGCAGGTTGATTTTGTGCCACTTGCGAGGGCCGGTGGGTTTCGATATCTGCCGGTTTTTGTCGATGGCCCGACCGGGTGGATGGAGGCCCTCCCTTCCTCTCAAGCAGCTGCTCTTACGGTGGTGAAGTGCCTCTTGTTGGAAGTCGTTCCCCACTCTGGGCCACCCGCTGTTATTGATTCTGATCGGGGATCACACTTTATTGGGTCTGTTCAATCCGAAATGTATCGATCTCTTGGGATTGAATGTTCCTTCCGTGCACTGTACCATCCTCAGAGTTCAGGAAAGGTGGACCGTGCCAATTGTGAGTTTAGAACACCTCTGGGGATACGTTGTACGGAAGCTCATCTCAAATGGCCGGAGGTCCTGCCTCTCACCCTTTATCGTCTACGATGTCGCCCCCGGGCTCCTTGAAATGCATCACCTTCCGAGCGGCTGCTTGGTCATCCCCCGTTCCGGGGAAGCCTCTCGGATCCCCAACCTCCTCCAACCCTGCAAGTGCGCGATGATGCCCTGCGAGCCTATGTTTTGTCTCTCCAGGCGACTCTCATTAAGTTGCGGGCTGCCGGAGTCCTCCATCAGCACGCCCCTGTCACCGATCACCCACGTCCGTTCGTCAACGGAGATTGGGTTTGGGTTGAGCGCATGGTCGGCCACATTTCGCTTAAACCGTCCTGGGAGGGACCCTGCCGGGTTCTCTCGTCTTCCTTCTCTGCATTCGTATAGCTTTGGATCCACCCCTCCCAGATGAAGCCCACCGTCCCGGCTCCACGGCCGCGTCGAACTTCTACCGGCTGGGCCTCGGTCCTGTGAGATTTTGTCCGGTTGCTTCTTTGTGTGTGTTTCTGTGCCTCTTGTTTTTGGTGTGCTGTGTTTCCCAGCTCCCGAAGGCCCGCTTCTGATGCACTCTGTCTCCCCTGATGCTTCTGCAAACCTCCCGCCCCGATCGTACCCCTGTCCAAGGCCAAGATCATGGACGTGCAGCGCCGTCTGGAAGCCGCATTTCCCCGAAGGGGGATAGTTGTGTTGTGCCTGGATTTTTCTGATGGATTTTTCCATCTTTTCCTTTGTGCCTGGATTTTTTTTGCCTCTTCCTTGTCCTCTGCTTTAGGCGCCGACTTTGCGGAAGACCTTTGTTATCCCGAGGAGGGTCCTGTGTGATCCTCCCGGAGGCCGTGGGCCTCGGAAGGGTCAGAGGGGGGATTGTTGTCCACTGGCGGACTTGACCTGACTGACTCCGTTCTGTGCAGGCCGAGAGAACAACCCCTTTCTGTATTTTCTACGAGGCTCAACAATGGGACGTCTTCAGGCCAGTAACAAGTAACACCTGTCTGTGCGAGGTCGTAGGATAGGAAACAAGTCACTCCCATCCGTTCCAGGCCATGAGAACGGGCACTCATGAGAATTCACAACCATCCTGTCGGTCCCAGTTGGTTCCCTAAAGTTCCCATTGCTTGCTCCCGTTTTTTGCTGTGACTCAATAAAAGAAACAGTGGGAATGGGATCGGGGCTGTTGCCACTCGTACCTCTCTCGGGAGGTGAATGGGCATGTAGCCACGTTCCTTCCTTTACTGCTGTATCTGAACTCCTGTCTCCGAGTCATTTTTCCTATCTGCGTCACCGTCTTGGGTTCATTCATTCATTCAATCGTATTTATTGAGTGCCTACTGTGTGCAGAGCACTGTACTAAGCGCTTGGGAAGTCCAAGTTGGCAACATATGGAGACGGTCCCTACCCAACAGTGGGCTCACGGTCTAGAAGGGGGAAAGGGGGATGAAGACTATGAGCCCCACATGGGACAACCCGATCACCTTGTAACTTCCCCAGTGCCTAGAACAGTGCTCTGCACATAGTAAGCGCTTAACAAATGCCATTATTATTATTACTATCATTATTATTGTTATTATTGTACTATGTGCTTGGGAGAGTACAAAACAACAGAGTTGGTGGACACGTTCCCTGGCCAGAGGGTAAATTTTGGGGCAAGACAGTTATCTGAATAGACTGGGGTACAGCTGAAAAGACCAATAAATACCAGTGGTATTTAATGAGCGCTTACCATGTGCAGAGCACTGTTCTAAACGCTTGGAAGAGTACGGCAGAGTCGGGAAACATGTTTCCTGCCCACAACGAGCTTACAGTCTAGGGGTCTACAAACCCCTCTTGGGAAGCTACGTTTATAAAGGGCACTGAGTGTTCTTCAGACTCCAGAACGCCAACCCTGCGGCCGATTTACACCAGTTAATCTATTCTGCACCCTACTTTTCGATAACGGTAACATTAATCCCCATTTGACAGAAGAGGTAACTGAGGCCCAGAGAAGTGAAGTGACTGGCCCCGAGTCGCCCAGCTGACAGTTGGCGGAGCTGGGAGTGGAACCCACGACCTCTGCCTCCCAAGCCCGGGCTCTTTCCACTGAGCCACGTTGGGAGTCGGAGGTCGTGGGTTCTAATTCCGCCTCCGCCACTTGTCGGCGGTGTGACCTTGGGCGAGTCACTTAACTTCTCTGTGCCTCGGTTCCCTCATCTGTAAAATCGGGATTAAGACTGAGCCCCCTGTGGGACAACCTGATCACCTTGTAACCTCCCCAGTGCTTAGAACAGTGCTTTGCACATAGTAAGTGCTTAATAAATGTGGTCATTATTATTCAGTGCTTAGTACAGTGCTTGGCACATAGTAAGCGCTTAACAAATGCCATCGCTATTATTATTATTAATAATCCCTATTTTACAGATGAGGTAGCTGAGGCCCAGAGAAGTGAAGTGACTGGCCCAAAGTCACCCAGCTGACAATTGGCGGAACTGGGATTAGAACCCATGACCTCTTGACTCCCAAGCCCGGGCTCTTTCCACTGAGCCACGTTGGGAGTTGGAGGTCGTGGGTTCTAATTCCTCCTCAGCCACCTGTCTGCTGTGTGACTTTGGGCCGGTCACTTGAATTCTCTGGGCCTCAGTTACCTCCTATGTAAAATGAGGATTAAACCTGTGAGCCCCCCGAGGGACAACCTGATCACCTGGTAACCTCCCCAGCGCTTAGAACAGTGCTTTGAACATAGTAAGGGCTTAATAAATATTATTATTATTAACTCCCATTTTACAGATGAGGTGGCCCAGAGAAGTGAAGTGACCGGCCCAAAGTCACCCAGCTGACAATTGGCAGAGCTGGTATTAGAACCCATGACCTTTGACTCCAAGTCTGGGCTCTTTCCACTGAGACACGTTGGGAGTCGGAGGTCACGGGTTCACATTACGCCTCCGCCACCTGTCTGCTGTGTGCCCCCTCCTTCCTCTCCCCCTCATCCGCCCCTCCATCCCCACCGTCTTACCTCCTTCCCTTCCCCACAGCACCTGTATATATGTATATATGTTTGTACATATTTATTACTCTTATTTATTTATTTTACTTGTACATATCTATTCGATTTATTTTATCTTGTTAATGTTTGGTTTTGTTGTCTGTCTCCCCCTTCTAGACTGTGAGCCCACTGTTGGGTAGGGACCGTCTCTATATGTTGCCAACTTGTACTTCCCAAGCGCTTAGTACAGTGCTCTGCACACAGTAAGCACTCAATAAATACGATTGATTGATTGATTGATTGATTGATTGATTTGGGCAGGTCACTTAACTTCTCTGTGCCTCAGTTCCCTCATCTGCAAAACGGGGATGAAGACTGTTAGCCCCCCGTGGGACAACCTGATCACCTGATAACCTCCCCAGCGCTTAGAACAGTGCTTTGCACATAGTAAGTGCTTAATAAATGCCATCATTATTATTATATCTACCATGAGAAGCAAAATCGCTCAGTGGAAAGAGCCCGGGCTTGGGAGTCAGGGGTCATGGGTTCGAATTCCTCCGCCTGTCTGCTGTGTGACTTTGGGCCGGCTGCTTGACTTCTCTGGGCCTCAGTTCCCTCATCTGTAAAATGGGGATGAAGACTGGGAGACCCCCGAGTGACCACCTGATCACCCGGTAACCTTCCTAGGGCCTAGAACAGTGCTTTGCACATAGTAAGGGCTTAACAAATATTATTGTTATTATTACTAATCCCCATTTTACAGATGAGGTGGCCCAGAGAAGTGAAGTGACTGGCCCAAAGTCACCCAGCTGACAATTGGTGGAGCTGGGATTCGAACCCATGACCTCTGCCTCCCAAACCCGGGCTCTTTCCACTGAGCCACATTGGGAGTCGGAGGTCACGGGTTCAAGTTCCGTCTCCGCCGCCTGTCTGCTGTGTGACTTTGGGCCGGTCACTTAACTTCTCTGGGCCTCAGTTCCCTCATCTGTAAAATGGGGATTAAGACTGTGAGCCCCCCCCCCCCCCCGCCAACCCCCGTGGGACCACCTGATCACCTGGTAACCTCCCCGGCGCTTAGAACGGTGCTTTGCACATAGTAAGCGCTTAATAAATGTCATCATTATTTTATCTATCATGATAAGCAGCATGGCTCTGTTATTGACAAGTAGGGTGCAAAATAGGCTTAACTCGGTGTAAATCGGCCACAGGGTTCTTGAGAAGCAGCGTGGCTCAGTAGGAAAGAGCACGGGCTTTGGAGTCAGAGGTCATGGGTTCAAATCCCAGCTCCACCAATTGTCAGCTGTGTGACTTTGGGCAAGTCACTTAACTTCTCCGGGCCTCAGTTCCCTCATCTGGAAAATGGGGATTAAATCTGTGAGCCCCACGAGGGACAACCTGATCACCTTGTAACCTCCCCAGCGCTTAGAACAATGCTTTGCACATAGTAAGCGCTTAATAAATGCCATCATTATTATTATTATTATTGTACCCAGGGTGGTGACGCAGAGAGGAAAAATGACTCGGAGACAGGAGTTCAGATAGAGCAGTAAAGAAGGAAAGTGGCTCCCTGCCCCTTCACCTCCCGGGAGAGGGACGAGTAACAAGCAGCCCCGATCCCACTATCACTGTGCCTTTTATTGAGTTACAGCAACACGGGGGCGGGGCATTTGGAAATTTCAGGAATTCAATTGGGACCGGCAGGGGGTTACGAATTCTCTTTGTTCTCCGTTCCTGTGGCCTTGTGCAAGACGTTGTGATTTGCCCTATGGCCTTGCATAGATAGGTCTGTAAATTCTCGTTAATAGGGAGGTAAAAATTCTCGTTATCTTCGGATGGGTGTCCCTTGATGGCCTTGAAGGCATCTGTTGCAGACTTGTTCTCTCGGCCTGCACAAATGGAGGGTTATTGTCAGCATACACAAAATGGAGTCAGTCATGTCAAGTCCGCTGGTGGACAACAGCTCAGTGGAAACAGCCCGGGCTTGGGAGTCAGGGGTCATGGGTTCGAATTCCGCCACCGCCGCCTGTCTGCTGTGTGTCTTTGGGTCGGTCTCTTGACCTCTCTGGGCCTCAGGTCCCTCATCTGGAAAACGGGGATGAAGCCTGGGAGCCCCACGGGGGGCAACCTGATTCCCCTGTATCCACCCCAGCGCTTAGAACAGTGTTGGGCACGTAGTGGACGCTTAACAGATCCTTTCCACCCTCTTCTTTTTCCTTCCCCGCCGCCGCGCGCCCCGTCACCATGGAGAGACGCACTTCCGGTGCCGCTCTAGGCTTCGGGAGGCTGCGTCGTCTCGGTGGAAGCGCGCGGAGCCTCGCGGAGGAGGCTCCGCCCACCGGGGGGCGGGGCGAGAGGGATTCATTCATTCCTTCCATCGTACTTATGGAGCGCTTCCAGTGTGCAGAGCACTGTACTAAGCTCCTGGGAAGTATAAGTTGGCAAAATAGAGACGGTCCCTACCCAACAACAGGCTCACCGTCTAGAAGGGAGAGACAGAGAACAAAACAAAACATTCATTCATTCAATCATATTTATTGAGCGCTTCCTACCGTTCATTCCTTCAATCGTATTTATTGAGCGCTTCCAGTGAGCACAGCACTGTACTAAGCGCCTGGGAAGTATAAGTTGGCAACATCTAGAGACGGTCCCTACCCAACAACGGGCTCACAGTCTAGAAGGGGGGGACAGACAGCAAAACAAAACATGCATTCATTCAATCATATTTATTGAGTGCTTCCTTTCATTCATTCATTCAATCGTATTTATTGAGCGCTTACTGTGTGCAGAGACTATACTAAGCGCTTGGGAAGTCCAAGTTGGCAACATCTAGAAACGGTGTCCCGAGGTGACCCTGGGGTACCGGCCATCTCAAGGTCAAAAGCTATCTCGTGACCACCTGAGCCAGCAGGCAGAACTCGGAAGTGAGGGTGGGATATCGCCCCCACGACCAAATCTGCTAGATTGACAGCCCAAGCTGGGAATACAGAAGGTGTCCCTCGCCCCCGTGCCAATCAAATTAGGTATGGAAGGCGGGGGGAGGGCAGAGATTGGATAGACTGAGGCCGGAAGCTGGAATGGCCTAGGGGCACAGGCAATAAATACCTGTCGCCTCTGACCTTCGGGGTCAGAACACCAGGACACGCAGCAGCAGCAGCAGCAGCAGCAGCCCACGTGTCTGTCCCTGCCCAGAAGGCCAGATGCCCGCTCTACAACCAGAACCAACACACTGAGGCAAGGGCCGCGGGATGGGTGAGTGTCTCGTGGGTGGGACCCAGGGATCCCGCTGCCGATGGGAATTATGAGTGGATTCCTCCCATGTAGGGAGAGCACATTGTGAGAGCTAGCCGCCCACCACGTGCGCGGGTAATGTAATGAATTCTTCCCATGTGGGAAAGTAAGTGGATTCTTCCCCTCGTGGGAAGTGCACATGGGTGAGAGTTAGCCAACTCACCCACGCGCGATTAACGGATGATTGTGTTCCTCCCGTGTAGGGAAGCGCTAATATTGCTAATTGATTATATTCCTCCCCGAAAGGGTAGCTCAATCCATTGCGCCTAAACAATTACATAAATTCAATTCAGAGACAGAGAACAAAACAAAACATTGCCAAAATCCGCCCTTTCCTCTCCATCCATACCGCTACCCTGCCCGTTCAAGCTCTCATCCTATCCCGTCTGGACTATTGCATCAGCTTTCTCTCTGATCTCCCATCCTCATCCTCGTGTCTCTCCCCACTTCAATCCATACTTCATGCTGCTGCCCGGATTGTCTTTGTCCAGAAACGCTCTGGGAATGTTACTCCCCTCCTCAGAAATCTCCAGTGGCTACCAATCAATCTGCGCATCATCATCATCATCAATCGTATTTATTGAGTGCTTACTGTGTGCAGAGCACTGTACTGCGCATCAGGCAGAAACTCCTCACACTGGGCTTCAAGGCTCTCCATCCCCTCGCCCCCTCCTACCTCACCTCCCTTCTCTCCTTCTATAGCCCAGCCCGCACCCTCCACTCCTCTGCCGCTGCCTACCCCCTCACCTTCTCCTCCTCTCTCTAGCCCAGCCCGCACCCTCCATCCTCTGCCGTAATTTCCTCACCGTACCTCGTTCTTGCCTGTCCCACC
>NW_024045004.1:0-23501 GCF_015852505.1 Tachyglossus aculeatus | reverse complement strand
AGCAAGCACTTAATAAATGCTATTATTATTATTATGTGGGACAACCTGATTACCTTGTATCCCCCCAGCGCATAGAACAGTACTTTGCACATAGTAAGCGTTTAATCGATGCCATTATTATTATTATTATTATTATTTGGGACTACCTGATTACCTTGTATCTCCCCAGTGCTTAGAACAGTGCTTTGCACATAGTAAGCGCTTAATAGATGCCATCATTATTATTATTATTATTATTACGTGGGACGACCTGATTACCTTGTATCCCCCCCGTGCTTAGAACAGTGCTTTGCACATAGTAAGCGCTTAATAAATGCCATAATGATTATTATTATTATTATTATGTTGGACAACCTGATTACCTTGTATCCCCCCAGTGCTTAGAACAGCGCTTTGCACATAGTAAGCACTTAATAAATGCCATTGTTATCATTATTATTATTATGTGGGACAACCTGATTACCTTGTATCCGCCCCTCCCCCCACCCGGCGCTTAGAACAGTGCTTTGCACATAGTAAGCGCTTAATAAATGCCATTATTATTATTATTATTATTATGTTGGACAACCTGATTACCTTGTATCCCCCCAGTGCTTAGAACAGTGCTTTGCACATAGTAAGCACTTAATAAATGCCATCGTTATTATTATTATTATTATGTGGGACAACCTGATTACCTTGTATCTGCCCCCCCCCGCCACCCCCGGAGCTTAGAACCGTGCTTTGCACATAGTAGGCGCTTAATAAATGCCATTATTATTATTATTCATTCATTCATTCAATCGTATTTATTGAGCACTTACTGTGTGCAGAGCACTGTACTAAGCGCTTGAGACGTATAAGTCGGCAACATAGAGAGACGGTCCCTACCCAACAGCGGGCTCACAGTCTAGAAGGGGAAGACGGACAACAAAACCAAACATGGAGACAGGTGTCAAAATCGTCAGAGCAATTAGAATATAGGACCAATGTTCATTTTATCTCTCAACTGTAAGCTCGTGTCTACCAACTCTGTTGTAGTTTCGCGGGTGCTTAGTTTAGTGCTCCGCACGGAATAAGCGCTCAGTAAATCCACTGATGACGATGACGCAAATACGATTATTAACGAAGGCTCTGTTGAGGTTTCTCAAGGGTGGCACCTCACATCTTAAGGCATCTTAATAATTATTATTATTATATTGGACAACCTGATTACCTTGTATCCCCCCAGCGCTTACAACAGTGCTTTGCACATAGCAAGCGCTTAATAAATGCCATTATTATTATTATTATTATTATTATTATTATGATTATGTGGGACAACCTGAATACCTTGTATCCCCCCGGCGCTTAGAACAGTGCTGTGCACATAGTAAGGGCTTAATAAATTCCATCACTATTATTATTATTATTATGTGGGGCAACCTGATTACCTTGTATCCCCCGGCACTTAGAACAGTGCTGTGCACATGGTAAGTGCTTAATAAATGCTATTATTATTATTATTATTATTATCATTATTATTATGTGGGACAACTTGATTACCTTACATCCCTCCGGTGCTTAGAACAGCGCTTTGCACATAGTAAGCGCTTAATAAGTGCCACCATTATTATTATTATTATTATTCCACGCTGCACTTGGGAGTATGCGATATGACAGAGGGGTTACACTTGATACCTGCTCACAAGGAGCTTCCAGCTTACAGCGGAAGACAGACATTAAAATAAATTACAGATAAGGGAAACGGCAAAGGATTTGAATGGTTTGAAAAACCTACCCCTTTGGGGGGAAACGTCTGCCATGGCTATCTGCCACTCCCCCCTCTAGACCGTGAGCCCGTTGTTGGGTAGGAACCGTCTCTCTATGTTGCCGACCTGTACTTCCCAAGCGCTGAGTACAGTGCTCTGCACACAGTAAGCACTCAACAAATACGACTGAGAATGAATGAGTCAACACTGCTACTGCCTCCCCAACTGACCCTGCTTTCGCTTAGTGATTCATTCATTCATATTTATTGAGCACTTACTTGTGCGCAGAACACTGTACTAAGCGCTTGGGAAATACAAGTCGGCAACATAGAGAGACGGTCCCGACCCAACAACGAGCTCACAGCCTAGAAGAGGGGGAGACAGACAACAAAACAAAGCACGGAGACAGGTGTCGAAGTCGCCAGAACAAATAGAATTAAAGCTATATGCACATCGTTAACAAAATAAATAGAATAACAATAATAATAATAATGACATTTATTAAGTGCTTACTATGTGCAAAGCACCGTTCTAAGCGCTGGGGAGGTTACAAGGTGATCAGGTTGTCCCACGGGGGGCTCCCAGTCTTCATCCCCATTTTCCAGATGAGGTCACTGAGGCCCAGAGAAGTGAAGTGACTTGCCCAAAGTCACCCAGCTGACAATTGGCAGAGCCGGGATTTGAACCCATGACCTCCGACTCCAAAGCCCAGGATCTTTCCGCTGAGCCACGCTGCTTCTCTTCATGTAAATTAAGAGAATTAAGAATCTCTTAATTAAGAATCTCTTAACTCTCTTAATAGTAAATATGTACAAGTAAAATAAACAACGGCAGCCTCGGTAAGGAAGAGTCATTTGAGCCAGGCTGCTGCTGAACCTCTAGTTTGTCTGTTTTGTGGTACTTGTTGAGTGCTTACTTACTATGTGTCAAGCACTGTTCCAAGACATAGGTCTTAAATTGGAGGGAGAACAGGGATCGAATCCCCATTTTACAGTCAAAGGTACCAAAGCCCAGAGCCGTGAAGTGACTTGACCAAGGTTGCACGGCAAACAGCGGGAGGAGTGGGATTAGAACCCAGGTCCTCTGACCCCCAAGCTTGTGTTTTTTCCACTAGGCCCCGCTCCTTCTGAGGTCTGCCTCATCTGGCCCCGTGTGACGGTGGTGCGACCGGCCCAGGGCGAGGCCATTCTAGCTTCAAGTGTGCAAATGCGAGTTCTTGATATTGCTCAGAACGAAAGGATCAGGCCAAGTCAGAAACTCCCATCGTGAACCAGCTGGCCATGGCAGGGATGATGGCTCCTGGATTTAGCACCGAAGAGTGACGGAGGGGATGGAAGTGTGAAGACAAAGGAGCCAGAGAAAGAAGAGAGGAAGTAAGAGGGGGAAGAGAACTAAGCAGTCGCCTTATTATCATTATTTTTAACTGTAATTGTTCAGCACTTACTACTTGTCAGGCACGCTGGGATGCAGCGTGGCTCGGTGGAAAGAGCCCAGGCTTTGGAGGCAGAGGTCATGGGTTCAAATTCCGGCTCCACCACCTGTCAGCTGGGTGACTTTGGGCCAGCCACTTCACTTCTCTGGGCCTCAGTTCCCTCAACTGTAAAATGGGGATTAAGACTGTGAGCCCCTTGTAACCTCCCCAGCGCTTAGAACAGTGCTTTGCACATAGTCAGGACTTAATAAATGCCATCGTTATTATTATTATTATGATGATTAGTACTTCAATTCACTGTGCCTCAGTTCCCTCATCTGGAAAATGGGGAGGAAGACTGTATTTTTATTTTATTTGTGCATATTTATTCTACTGATTTTATTTTGTTAATATGTTTTGTTGTCCGTCTCCCCTTTCTAGACTGTGAGCCCGCTGTTGGGTAGGGACCGTCTCTCGATGTTGCCAACTTGGACTTCCCAAGCGCTTAGTACAGTGCTCTGCACACAGGAAGCACTCAATAAATACGAATCAATGAGCCCCACGTGGGACAACCTGCTCACCAGTGCTTGGCACGTAATAATAATAATGTTGGTATTTGTTAAGCGCTTACTATGTGCAAAGCACTGTTCTAAGCACTGGGGAGGTTACAAGGTGATCAGGTTGTCCCACGGGGGGCTCAGTCTTAATCCAGATTTTACAGATGAGGGAACCGAGGCACAGAGAAGTTAAGTGACTCGCTCAAGGTCACACCGCCAAGTGGCGGAGGCGGAATTAGAACCCACGACCTCCGACTCCCAACGTGACTCAGTGGAAAGAGCCCGGGCTTGGGAGGCAGAGGTAGTGGGTTCCACTCCCAGCTCCGCCAACTGTCAGCTGGGTGACTCGGGGCCAGTCACTTCACTTCTCTGGGCCTCAGTTACCTCTTCTGTCAAATGGGGATTAATGTTACCGTTATCGAAAAGTAGGGTGCAGAATAGGTTAACTGGTGTAAATCGGCCGCAGGGTTGGCGTTCTGGAGTCTGAAGAACGCTCAGTGCCCTTTATAAACGTAGCTTCCCAAGAGGGGTTTGTAGACCCCTAGACTGTAAGCTCATTGTGGGCAGGAAACGTGTTTCCCGACTCTGCCGTACTCTTCCAAGCGTTTAGAACAGTGCTCTGCACATGGTAAGCGCTCAATAAATACCACTGGTATTTATTGGTCTTTTCAGCTGTACCCCAGTCTATTCAGATAACTGTCTTGCCCCAAAATTTACCCTCTGGCCAGGAAACGTGTCCACCAACTCTGTTGTTTTGTACTCTCCCAAGCACATAGTACAATAATACAATAATAATGATAATAATAATAATAATGGCATTTGTTAAGCGCTTACTATGTGCAGAGCACTGTTCTAGGCACTGGGGAAGTTACAAGGTGATCGGGTTGTCCCATGTGGGGCTCACAGTCTTCATCCCCATTTCCCCCTTCTAGACCGTGAGCCCGCTGTTGGGTAGGGACCGTCTCTATATGTTGCCAACTTGGACTTCCCAAGCGCTTAGTACAGTGCTCTGCACACAGTAGGCGCTCAATAAATACGATTGAATGAATGAATGAACCCAAGGCGGTGACGCAGATAGGAAAAATGACTCGGAGACAGGAGTTCAGATACAGCAGTAAAGGAAGGAACGTGGCTACATGCCCGTTCACCTCCCGAGAGAGGTACGAGTGGCAACAGCCCCGATCCCATTCCCACTGTTTCTTTTATTGAGTCACAACAAAAAACAGGAGCAAGCAATGGGAACTTTAGGGAACCAACTGGGACTGACAGGATGGTTGTGAATTCTCATGAGTGCTCGTTCTCACGGCCTGGAACGGATAGGAGTGACTTGTTTCCTATCCTACCACCTCGCACAGACAGGTGTTACTTGTTACTGGCCTGAAGACGTCCCATTGTTGAGCCTCGTAGAAAATACAAAAAGGGGTTGTTCTCTCGGCCTGCACAGAATGGAGTCAGTCAGGTCAAGTCCGCCAGTGGACGACAATCCCCCCTCTGACCCTTCCGAGGCCCACAGCCTCCGGGAGGATCACACAGGACCCTCCTCGGGATAACAAAGGTCTTCCGCAAAGTCGGCGCCTAAAGCAGAGGACATGGAAGAGGCAAAAAAAATCCAGGCACAAAGGAAAAGATGGAAAAATCCATCAGAAAAATCCAGGCACAACACAACTATCCCCCCTTCGGGGAAATGCGGCGTCCAGACGGCGCTGCACGTCCATGATCTTGGCCTTGGACAGGGGTACGATCGGGGCGGGAGGTTTGCAGAAGCATCAGGGGAGACAGAGTGTGTCGGAAGCGGGCCTTCGGGAGCTGGAAAACACAACACACCAAAAACAAGAGGCACAGAAACACACACAAAGAAGCAACCGGACAAAATCTCACAGGACCGAGGCCCAGCCGGTAGAAGTTCGACGCGGCCGTGGAGCCGGGACGGCGGGCTTCATCTGGGAGGGGTGGATCCAAAGCTATACGAATGCAGAGAAGGAAGACGAGAGAACCCGGCAGGGTCTCTCCCAGGACGGTTTAAGCGAAATGTGGCCGACCACTGCGCTCAACCCAAACCCAATCTCCGTTGACGAACGGACGTGGGTGATCGGTGACAGGGGCGCGCTGATGGAGGACTCCGGCAGCCCGCAACTTAATGAGAGTCACCTGGAGAGACAAAACATAGGCTCGCAGGGCATCATCGCGCACTTGCAGGGTTGGAGGAGGTCGGGGATCTGAGAGGCTTCCCCGGAACGGGAGATGACCAAGCAGCCGCTCGGAAGGTGATGCATTTCAAGGAGCCCGGGGGCGACATCATAGACGATAAAGGGTGAGAGGCAGGACCTCCGGCCATTTGAGATGAGCTTCCGTACAACGTATCCCCAGAGGTGTTCTAAACTCACAATTGGCACGGTCCACCTTTCCTGAACTCTGGGGATGGTACAGTGCGCGGAAGGAACATTCAATCCCAAGAGATCGATACATTTCGGATTGAACAGACCCAATAAAGTGTGATCCCCGATCGGAATCAATAACAGCGGGTGGCCCAGAGTGGGGAACGACTTCCGATAAGAGGCACTTCACCACCGTAAGAGCAGCTGCTAGAGAGGAAGGGAGGGCCTCCATCCACCCGGTCGGGCCATCGACAAAAACCGGCAGATATCGAAACCCACCGGCCCTCGGAAGTGGCACAAAATCAACCTGCAATCCCTCGAAGTGGGGAGAGACCCAGGGGCGTCCCCTCAAGGGAACCCGACGACCAGGATGGGCATTAAAGCTGTGGCGGGTAGCGCAACCGGCTGTAACACGTTTGGCAACGGGATGCGTACCTGGAGCAAACCTGATTCGGAGGACTGCAGGCTGCCAAGGCATCTGCCCCAAAGCGGCTCTCCTGGTGAAAGCTCGGGCAAACGGGTTGCAGCGCGGTGACGGGCAGTACAGGGCGTCCATCGGGGACCTAAAAGGGTCCGTCTCGTTCCAGCGCCTCACATCGCCGAGGCCACTCAGCTCTTTCCTCATCGGTAATCGGGGAGGGCACCGGACTGCCGGGCGTAGACGTAGGGCCCGGGGCCACAACAGGAGCTACCCGAGCAGCGGGGGCATGTCGGGCTGCCCGACGAGAGGCCTCGTCGGCTCGGAGATCGCCCAGACTCGGGGAATCACTTCCTCGGGTGTGAGCCACGCACACGCACAACGGTCACCTCGACCGGGAGCCCAATACACTCCCCATCAGCAACCTGAAGGCCAGCTGACGTGAGGCACCCACGACTTTGCCACAGGGCCCCTGTAGCGTGACGGACCCCAAAGGCATCTCCGGAGTCCGTATAGATGGTCACACACCTCCTCTTACCGAGGAACACCTGCCCGTGTAAGGGCTTCAGGCCCAGCTGCCTGCGCGCCACAAGAAGCCGGTCCACAGCACAGAAGTTAGGGTGACCACAGCCGCGCCCGGGAGGCTTCCTAGAATCAAGGCGATTCCTTCCTGATCATCACAAACCAAAGTCACGTTCGAATGGCGTAACAGATGGCGTCCCACTAAGGGAGATGGAGTGGAAGGAACGATAAGGAACGGGTGGTGGACGTAACCCCCCCGTGGCCAGCACTGAAGGGGCTGCGTTCTAAGAACAGTTTGAACCTTTTCACCTATCACCGCTGCACTTACCCTATCCTTCTCTCAAGCACCAGGGGGAAAAGACGGGGACGCCTTATAGGTCACACCCGTATCAACCAACAACTTACAAGACTTTACATTAATGGTTAATTCAAAGAACGCCTCGGGGTCACGGGTCACCATGGGAATCATACCGTACGGCTCTACCGTGGTTCATCAACGGGGCTTGGATGAGGGAGGTCAATCCCCAGGGAGTATCCTGCCAGTAAGGCACACACGTGGAGATACTCGTATCCAGGGGATCGCCTGTTCAGGGGAGACGGCAGTCACTGGGGTCCCTGCAGACCCCTGGGCCCAGTGGGGCCAATATCGGGACCTGCATTTTGAGCCCGGGGCATATGGGGCCTATTCCACGGGACCGGACCCGCATTGGGTCTAACGTAGCTCGCATGGCCCGGGACTGGAAACCGCGGGTGTCCTGCCCCGTTTGATGTTGCGCCACAATAGGGGACATTCTCGCTTAAAGTGACCCTCCTGATGACAATAAAAGCAACATCCCGCGGGTACGGGGGTGCCCATGGTCAGGACTTCGGCAGCTTTGGCGGACTTCATATTCTGAACACGACGCGCGATCTCCCTCAGTTCGGGCAGAGGTTTTGCTGCCCATGCGGGAATATACTTCTCAAAATAGTCAGCCAACCTTCCCTGTTTCACAAAGGCAGTGGCCAGGGCCCTGGCATCTCTTTCGTTCTCCAGGTTTAACTGCACTAACGACTCGGCTCCCTCGCTAAGCCGAGTGAAAAATTTCTCGGAAGTTTCCCCTTCCTCCTGGATCAACCCATGAAAGGAGGCCCAATCAGGCGGTTTACGGCCCAGTTCTTTGATGGCAGCCAAGAGGGTCTGCCGCGCCTGGCCCAGGCGGGTCCAATCTGCGTCCACACCGAAGTGCGGATCGGGTTCGGCCGTCGGCCACGCCACGTGAGGCGGACCGTCATTTTCCAACTTGACAGTCAGGGCCCTAAGACGGGAGCGCTCCTCGGCAGTGAAAAAGAGGTCGAGCAACTCCTCTACATCCGCCCACGACGGAAGATGGGTCCGGAAAATTCCCGAGACCCTCCGATACACTTCCTGCGGATTTTTCTGGAAGGGCGGAGTATTCTGCTGCCAGGTTATAAGGGTTTGGGGGTCAAGAGGGACTTGAGCCTTTACCTCGGCCATTCGAATGATCCCATCCTGAGCTGGGAACTGCTGCCAAGTTGTGTCTATGGGAGGTAAAAGCGGCACCAGAGGACAAACATGTCGGGGGGGAGCTGAAGCCCCCATCAGGTCCCCCGAGTGGGGCTGCAGACTCGAGACCGAAGGCAACACGGCCTTTCCTCCTACAAGCGACGACGTTCCTACTTCGGACGGAGAGGACTGGCTCTCGCTCATTTTATGCCAACAATACCAATAGCACATTTCGTCGAACCGGGAACAGGATAGAATATCCCGGAGTTTACGGAGAGGTTGGGGATCAAAAGATCCTCCCTCGGGCCAGAAATAATTACCCTGCAGGTCTCGGAACTGAGTCCAGACCTTGTGACACCCGACAAGTTGTTTCTTAGACATTCCTTTGGTTACGGGCAGGTGACCCTCGTCCCATGACTGGAGAATTTTAGACAGACACGAGTCTGATTTAGAGTGGCTCGAACCCATGGTTCCGAAAACCAGGACCCTCCTTCCGTTTATCCGGGAAAGAACCCCTAGGACGTCTCCTAGGCCCCTCAGAAGTTGTCTTCCAAGGCCTACAACCCGCTTACCTCTTAATGCAAGGGGTTCCCCTCCAATTAGGGAAGGGAAATCCGCTCACCCGGACCCTCCAAATTAACAACCCACCAGAAGAGAAGGGGAGACTCGGACCCTAAGAGCGGATCCTTACTTACAAGGCCGTCGACGAGGAGAGTCAACCGTTCTCACCTACGGAGGTCGTTCCTCTCCAGATCACGGCACTCCGGTCGCTCAAATTAGCCACTGTTATCGCCAAGGAGGGGGGAAACTAAGTCAACCGGGGAAAATCGGCTGAAGGGTTCGAGAACCCAAGGAGACCTGAGTTCAGAGGCCTGAACTCCGAGTTCAGATGGATTGGTAGAGGCCGGAAGGCCGACTGCTCGCCCGGTCACCTCCTGAGAGGTACCAGGGATGAACAGCCCCTATTCCAGCAGCTTTTTCCCAGTTTTTTGGGTTCCCTAAACGAGCTCCACAAAGCATTCCCCCGGCTTGTGAAAACGTTAGCACCCTGTTAGCAGGAGATGTTAGCAGGAGACCTCGCCCACACAGAATTGGGTCTTTTCAGACAGGGCGGAGCCGCCTTGATCAGTGTCAGCCCTCCTCATTCATTCATTCATTCATTCATTCATTCAATCGTATTTATTGACGCACTTTGCCACGCATGCCAGCACCACGTGACTTATGTTCATATTCTTTTTCTACTACTCCCATTTGTACTTTATTTTAATGTCCATCTCCCCCATAAGCAGTTTGATACTCATACTAGTCCCGCATAACATATGTACATATAATAATCATGATAACGATGGCACTTATTAAGTGCTTACTACGTGCAAAGCACTGTTCTAAACGCTGGGGAGGTTACAAGGTGATCAAGTTGTCCCACGGGGGGCTCACAGTCTTTGTCCCCATTTTCCAGATGAGGTCACTGAGGCCCAGAGAAGTGAAGTGACTTGCCCAAAGTCACTCAGCTGACAATTGGCGGAGCTGGGACTTGAACCCATGAAGCAGCGTGGCTCATTGGAAAGAGCACGGGCTTTGGAGTCAGAGGTCATGGGTTCGAATCCCGGCTCCGCCACATGTCTGCTGTGTGACCTTGGGCAAGTCACTTAACTTCTCTGAGCCTCAGTTCCCTCATCTGTAAAATGGGGATTAAGACTGGGAGCCCCACGTGGGACAACTTGATCACCTTGTATCCCCCCCAGTGCTTAGAACAGTGCTCTGCACATAGTAAGTGCTTAACAAATGCCATTATTATTATTATTATTATGACCTCTGACTCCAAAGCCCGTGCTCTTTCCACTGAGCCACGCTGCTTCTCTATATAATAATAATAATAATAATAATAATAATGGCATTTATTAAGCTCTTACTATGTGCAAAGCACTGTTCTAAATGCTGGGTAGGTTACAAGGTGATCAAATTGTCCCGCGGGTGGCTCCCAGTCTTCATCCCCATTTTACAGATGAGGGAACTGAGGCCCAGGGAAGTGAAGTGACTTGCCCAAAGTCACTGTTCTAAGCGCTGGGGGGGGGGTTCTGAGGTGACCAGGTTTTCCCACGGGGGGCTCACAGTCTTCATCCCCATTTTACAGAGGAGGGAACTGAGGCACAGGGAAGTAAAGTGACTTGCCTAAAGTCACACAGCTGACAATTGGCGGAGCTGGGATTTGAACCCATGACCTCTGACTCCAAAGCCTTCAGCTGCTTAGAACAGTGCTTTGCACATAGTAAGCGCTTAATAAATGCCGTTATTATTATTATTGTTATTATAATTATTCTACTACTCCTATCTGTACTTTATTTTAATGTCCGTCTCCCCCTGTAGACTGTAAGCTTTTTGTGGGCAGGGATCACTTTCACCTGCTCTGTTGTATTGTACTTTCACAAGCCCTTAGTACAGTGTTTTGTACACAGTAAGTGCCCAATAAAACTCATTGATTGATTAAGTTGGGCATAAGGTAGACGCAGAAGAGAAGCAGCGTGGCTCAGTGGAAAGAGCCCGGGCTTTGGAGTCAGAGGTCATGGGTTCAAATCCCAGCTCCGCCAATTGCCAGCTGGGTGACTTTGGGCAAGTCACTTTACTTCCCTGTGCCTCAGTTCCCTCCTCTTTAAAATGGGGATGAAGACTGTGAGCCCCCCGTGGGACAACCTGGTCACCTCGTAACCCCCCCCAGCGCTTAGAACAGTGCTTTGCACGTAGTAAGCACTTAACAAATGCCATCATTATTACTATTATTACTGTTACCTCATCTGTCAAATGGGGATGAAGACTGTGAGCCCCCCGTGGGACAACCTGATCGCCTTGTAACCTCCCCAGCGCTTAGAACAGTGCTTTGCACATAGTAAGTGCTTAATAAATGCAATCATTATTATTATTATCTGCACATAGTAGGCGCTTAATAAATATGAGTGATTAAAACTCTCCCAGAATGATAGATTAAGCTATTGGATTCACAGCCGCCATGTAGCCCCAGTTACACATTCGACCAATGGTATTTCATTCAATATGGTTAAATTTCGAATTGCTTAATGAACATAAACTTTCCAACAATTTATCCAAAGAGTAGTCAATAATATTTGAATTGCTGACCTCTAGAAATCTAATTACTTTTCTACTTTTCCCCAGTGTTAGCAAGGTTAAGACTCTGGGTAGGTGGTTCATTTATTAACTGTCCTATATTTTCAAAGTTGACAACACTCGTTTAGTCTCTACTGGATACAGGGCACTAAAGTGCACATTTGAAAGATATACTGAAGCAAAATTCAACATCCCAGTCCTTGAAGAACCTTCAACCAAATCAGGAAGACAGGAGACACAAATTGACAAATGAATCATAGTCAAATGTGTGAACAGAGACAAAATAACCGACACAAAACCACGGATGAATACATATGTTGCCAACTTGTACTTCCCAAGCGCTTAGTACAGTGCTCTGCACACAGCAAGTGCTTAATAAATACGATTGAATGACTGAATTCAGTGCTCTGGACACCGAAAGCGCTCAATAAATATGATTCATTCAGGCGTATTTATTGAAGGCTACCTGCGGGCAAAGCACTGTACTAAGTGCTTATTGAGCGCTAACTGTGTGCAGAGCACTGTACTAAGCGCTTATTGAGCACCTTACCGTGTGCAGAGAACTGTACTAATCGCTTGGGAGAGTACAATGCAGAAGGGTAGGCCCAGATAGCCCTGGCCACCTTGAATTTACGGGATTACAGAGGGAGACAGACATTAACGTAAATTACATTCATTCATTCATTCAATCGTATTTATTGAGCGCTTACTGTGTGCAGAGCACTGTACTAAGCGCTTGGGAAGTCCAACTTGGCAACGTCTAGAGACGGTCCCTACCCAACATTGGGCTCCCAGTCAAGAAGGGGGAGACAGAGAACAAAACAGAACATATTAACAAAATAAAATAAATAGAATAAATACGTACAAACAAAATAAATAAATAGAGTAATAAATACGTACAAACATATATACATAGATACAGATCTATACATAAGCGCCGTGGGGCTGGAAGGGGTGGCTATCACAGTGCTTAAGAGGAACATACCCAAATGCCTAGAGGACACCAAAGGCAGGTCTCAGACAGGAAAGTGGGGCTTTGTCAGGGAAGGTCTTTTGGTGGAGGTGTGATTTTAAAGTGCTTAGTACAGTGCTCTGCATTCAGTAAGCACTCAATAAATACAACTGGCTGAATGAGTTTCTGTTTGATGCAGCGATGCATGGGCAATCATCGGAGGCCCAGAATCCGTGAAGGAGAGCCCGCCTTTTCCTCTACTCCATCCTGAGGGCCCATTCAACCGGTCAATCAATCGATAACATTTATTGAGCACCTACTCTGCGCTTAGAACAGTGCTTAGCACATAGTAAGTGCTTAATAAATGCCATTATTATTATTGTTACTCCGTGCAGAGAACTGTACTAAGCACTTGGGAGCAGACTGAATTCTTCATCATGCCGTCAAAGAGTTCATAATCTACTGAGGGAGACAGATACTAAAATAAACTACAAATCGGATACGCTATCCTTCCCTAGGGCGCATATTTTTTATTAAAATACAAAGAATGCGGAATAGAGGCTCATAGAAACACATATATTAAAAGCTGCAATGAGTATATTCTCTCACGTTACCATCAGTATCAATAGTTGCCAGTTTATGAAACATTCTGCAGGACGAAACTATAATCTATCTCTTTTAGAGACTTTGATTTTGTATTTTGAACGTTTCTCTGTGCTGGGGACCTACAGACAGGGCAGCAGAAACTGCCTGCTCTCTGATAAAGTCATTTTCGGGGGTGAATTAAGCGCTTAGTACAGTGCTCTGCACCACAGTAAGTGCTCAATAAATACGATTGAATGAACGAATGAATTAGGGCTGTTGGCTTTTTTTTCGTTCACCAGGTATAACTATTCTCCACTTTCCTTTGAAGGAAATGAAAGGGAAGAGGGAAGTATTGGGAAATCAGAGAGAGAACATAGGGAAGATGATTTGGGGTAGAAAAAAGAATGTTTCCTGGGAAAATAGTTTCATAATGTGTGAATTTTACAATGTTGCATGCATAACTGCTCAAGAGATGCAACGTGGCTTAGCAGATGGACCACAAGCCTAGGAGTGAGAAGGATCTGGGTTCTAATCCAGGCTCCATTACTTGTCCGCTGTGTGACCTTGGGCGGGTCACTTCACTGGGCCTCAGTTATTATTTTCATCATCAAGTACTGTCGAGTCGTTTCTGATTCATAGCGACTCTATGGATATATTTTCTCCAGAACGTCCCGTCTTCTGCCATAATCTTTAACCTTGCTGACGGTTCTTCTGCCTCTTCCACGTTTTCCCTGGACTTTTCTTAGCATTAGTGTCTTCTAAGGGAATCAGACCTCCTTATGATGCGTCCAAAATATGCTAATCTAAGTCGAGTCATTTGGCCTGCCGAAGACCACTTTGATTTCATTTGCTTCAAAATCCACTGGTTTGCTTTTCTGGCGGTCCACGGTACTTGCAGAAACCTTCTCCAACACCCCATTCCAAAAGAATCGTTGTCATTTCTATCCTGTTTTTTCACCGTCCGGCTTTCGGATCCAGACATCGCCACCGGAAAGACCGTGGAATTGACAGATTGTATTTCTGTGGCAAATGTTACATCGGCGCATTTCATGACTTTTTCCAGGCTCTTCGTAGTTGGGCCTCAGTGACCTCATCTGGAAAATGGGGATGATCACCTTGTAACCTCCCCAGCGCTTAGAACAGTGCTTTGCACATAGCAAGTGCTTAAGAAATGCCATTCTTCTTAAAGCATTTAACAAAGACCCTTCGTCTCCCGAAGCTGTCGAGCGAGAATGAGCGATGTGGGGAAGACTGTAGTGGGGATTGCTGGCATCCTGGCTCTGAGGGGAATATGCAGGAGCAGCAATCGGGAAAGTTCGATTAATGGGGAAGTTTGAGTCTGATCTACCAACCCCCTGCCCCTCCCCCTGAAGTGTTTGTTTTTTTACACTGGTATGTACAATTCATAGGATATTTGTTACTCACTGACTAGGTAGAGGTTATCTGTCCACAAGACTTTCTCCAAACAATGAAATTCCCCAATGCCCTGCAATGGGACAAAGAAGATTCAGATGCTGGTGGTATTAAATCTTTCTTTCTGCATCAGATATTTAAGAGACAAGCTGTGTTGAAAATACGACTGAGGCTTTTTCCTCTTGGCTGGGTCATCACAACACTAGGTTAGGAAATATTTGGACAGTGTCAACAGCCATTGGAAAACGTTTAGTACATATTTACTATTCGTTTTATTTTGTTAATGATGTGCGTATAGCTTTAATTCTATTGGTTCTGACGATTTTGACACTTGTCTCCATGTTTTGTTTTGTTGTCTGTCTCCCCCTTCTAGACTGTGAGCCCGTTGTTGGGTAGGGACCGTCTCTATATTTTGCCGATTTGTACTTCACAAGTGCTTAGTACAGTGCTCTGTATGGCTCCATATCCCATATCCCCTAAAGCTCAACATGTCGAAGACTGAACTCCTTGTCTTCCCTCCCAAACCTTGCCCTCTCCCTGACTTTCCCATCTCTGTTGACGGCACTACCATCCTTCCCGTCTCACAAGCCCGCAACCTTGGTGTCATCCTCGACTCCGCTCTCTCATTCACCCCTCACATCCAAGCCGTCACCAAAACCTGCCGGTCTCAGCTCCGCAACATTGCCAAGATCCGCCCTTTCCTCTCCATCCATACCGCTACCCTGCTCATTCAAGCTCTCATCCTATCCTGTCTGGACTACTGCATCAGCCTTCTCTCTGATCTCCCATCCTCGTGTCTCTCTCCACTTCAATCCATACTTCATGCTGCTGCCCAGATTATCTTTGTCCAGAAACGCTCTGGGCATATCACTCCCCTCCTCAAAAATCTCCAGTGGCTACCAATCAATCTGCACATCAGGCAGAAACTCCTCACCCTGGGCTTCAAGGCTGTCCATCACCTTGCCCCCTCCTACCTCACCTCCCTTCTCTCCTTCTACAGCCCAGTCCGCACCCTCCGCTCCTCCACCGCTGATCTCCTCACCGTACCTCGTTCTCGCCTGTCCCGCCATAGACCCCCGGCCCACGTCATCCCCCGGGCCTGGAATGCCCTCCCTCTGCCCATCCGCCAAGCTAGCTCTCTTCCTCCCTTCAAGGCCCTGCTGAGAGCTCACCTCCTCCAGGAGGCCTTCCCAGACTGAGCCCCTTCCTTCCTCTCCCCCTCGTCCCCCTCTCCATCCCCCCATCTTACCTCCTTCCCTTCCCCAAAGCACCTGTATATATGTATACGTGTTTGTACATATTTATTACTCTATTTATTTATTTATTTTATTTGTACATATCTATTCTATTTATTTTATTCTGTTAGTATGTTTGGTTTTGTTCTCTGTCTCCCCCTTTTAGACTGTAAGCCCACTGTTGGGTAGGGACTGTCTCTATATGTTGCCAATTTGTACTTCCCAAGCGCTTAGTACAGTGCTCTGCACATAGTAAGTGCTCAATAAATACGATTGATTGATTGATTGATTGATATCTAGGATCAATCAGCTTTTCTTAATGGCATTTATTAAGCGCTTACTATGTGCAAAGTACCGTTCTAAGCGCTGGGGAGGTTACAAGGTGATCAGATTGTCCCACGTGGGGCTCACGGTCTTAATCCCCATTTTACAGATGAGATAACTGAGGCTCAGAGAATAATAATAATGATGGCATTTATTAAGCGCCTACTATGTGCAAAGCACTGTTCTAAGCGCCGGGGAGGTTACAAGGTGATCAGATTGTCCCATGGGGGGCTCACAGTCTTAATCCCCATTTTCCAGATGAGGTGACTGAGGCTCAGAGGAGTGAAGCGACTGGCACCAAAGTCACACAGCTGACAAGTGGCGGAGCAGGATTCAAACCCATGACCTCTGACTCCAAAGCCCCGCTTCTCTAGTACAGCTGCACATAACTGTTCTAGTAGTAATAGTATTTAAAGCGCTCACTTTCGTCAGAATACCATTTTAAGCACTGGGAAAGCGTATACAGGTAAGAATTAAGCGCTGAGTACAGTGCTCTGCACACAGTCAGCGCTCAATAAATACGATTGAATGAATTAGCCACAGATTTGGGAATTAGACCCAGACTCTGAATTTTTTTTTATGGATTTGTTAGGCACTTACCATATGTCAAGCAAACACTTTGCTGGGAGAGATACAAGCCCGCTGTTGGGTAGGGACCTGTCTCTATATGTTGCCGACTTGTAATAATAATATTAATAATAATGATGGTATTTATTAAGCGCTTACTATGTGCAAAGCACTGTTCTAAGCGCTGGGGAGGTTACAAGGTGATCAGGTATATGTTGCCAACTTGGACTTCCCAAGCGCTTAGTACAGTGCTCTGCACACAGTCAGCGCTCAATAAATACGATTGAATCAATGAATGAATACAAGGTTGGACACAGTTCCTGTCCCAAATAGGGCTCATAGTTTATGGAGGAGGGAGAGCAGGTATTTAATTCCCCATTTTATAATTATAGTTTATAGTTATTATGATAGTAATAATAATAATAATGGCATTTAAGTGCTTACTATGTGCAAAGCACTGTTCTAGCATTATTAGAGTAATAATAATAATAATAATAATAATGGCATTTGTTAAGCGCTTACTATGTGCAAAGCACTGTTCTAACATTATTATAGTAAAAATAATAATAATAATGATGGTATTTGTTAAGCGCTTACTATGTGCATAGCACAGGTTCTAACATTATACTCATAATAATAATAATAATAATGGCATTTGTTAAGTGCTTACTATGTGCAAAGCACTATTCTAACATTATTATAGTAATCATCATAATAATAATGATGGCATTTGTTAAGCACTCACTATGTGCAAAGCACTGTTCTAACATTATTATAGTAATAATGATAATGATGATATTTGTTAAGTGCTTACTATGTGCAAATCACCGTTCTAACATTATTATAGTAATAATAATAATAATAATGGCATTTATTAAGAGCTTTTTATGTGCAAAGCTCTGTTCTAACATTATAGTAATAATAATAATAATGATGATGGCATTTGTTAAGCACTTACTATGTGCAAAGCACTGTTAATAATGATAATAATAATAATAATAATGGCATTTATTAAGCTCTTACTATGTGCAAAGCACTGTTCTAAATGCTGGGGTGGTTACAAGGTGATCAGGTTGTCCCACGGGGGGCTCACAGTCAATCCCCATTTTCCAGATGAGGTCACTGAGGCCCAGAGAAGGGAAGTGACTTGCCCAAAGTCACACAGCTGACAAGTGGCAGAGGCGGGATTTGAACCCATGACCTCGGACTCCAAAGCCCAGGCTCTTTCCACTGAGCCACGCTGTTAATAATGTTGCTATTTGTTAATAATAGTAATAATAATAATAATGTTGGTATTTGTTAAGCGCTTACTATGTGCAAAGCACTGTTCTAAGCGCTGGGGTAAATACAAGGTAATCAGGTTGTCCCACTAGGGGCTCACAGTCTTCATCCCCATTTTACAGATGAGGGAACTGAGGCCCAGAGAAGTGAAGTGACTTGCCCAAAGTCACACAGCTGACAAGTGGCGGAGCCGGGATTTGAACCCATGGCCTCTGACTCCAAAGCCCGGGCTCTTTCCACTGAGCCACGCTGCTTCCGTTAAGCGCTTACTATGTGCTGAGCACTGTTCTAAGTGCTGGGTCAGACACAAGGTGATCAGGTTGTCCCACGAGGGGCTCATACACTTAAGCCCCATTTTCCAGATGAGGTAACTGAGGCCCAGAGAAGTCAAGTGCCTTGCCCGAGGTCGCACAGCAGGCAAGTAGCAGAAATGGGATTGGAGAAGCAGCGTGGCTCAGTGGAAAGAGCCCGGGCTTGGGAGTCCGAGGTCGTGGGTTCAAATCCCGTTTCCGCCGCTTGTCAGCAAGTCACTTCACTTCTCTGGGCCTCGGTTCCCTCATCTGGAAAATGGGGATTAAGACTGTGAGCCCCACGGGGGACAACCGGATCACCTTGTATCCTCCCCAGCGCTTAGAACAGTGCTTTGCACATAGTAAGCGCTTAACAAATATCAAAATTATTATTAGAACCTATGACCTCTTGGCTCCCAGGCCCAAGCTGTAACCACTAGGCCTATGAGTGAGAAATAACTTTCAGGACGCCCGGAAGGGGATGGGAGGGCGAAGCCGGGCTGTAAAAAGGGGGAAAAAGATGGGGGGCAAGAGAAAACCAGGAATGGGGGAACACCACTGGCCAATATCACATTCCAGCCTGGAGCGAGGAGCGAGCCGGACTCGGTTGCTCTGATTATACAGAAGCAGTGTGGTTTAGTGGCGAGAGCCCGGGCTTGGGAGTCATAGGTCGTGGGTTCTAATCCTGCCTCCAGCCGCTTGTCAGCTGCGTGACCTCGGGCCAGTCACTTCACTGTGCCTCAGTTTCCTCATCTGAAAATGGGCATGAAGACTGTGAGCCCCACGTGGGACAACCTGATGACCTGTATCTATCGGGTATCAGAGAAGCAGCGTGGCGCAGTGGAAAGAGCTCGGGCTTTGGAGTCAGAGGTCATGGGTTCAAATCCCGACTCCGCCAATTGCCAGCTGGGTGACCTTTGGGCAAATCACTTCACTTCTCTGGGCCTCAGTGACCTTATTTGGAAAAAGGGGATTAAGACTGTGAGCCCCCCGTGGGACGACCTGATGACCTGGGAACCTCCCCAGTGCTTAGGACAGTGCTTTGCACATAGTAAGTGCTTACTAAAGGCCATCATTATTATTATTATTATTGTTATCAGAAGTCACTTCACTTCTCTGGGCCTCAGTGACCTCATTTGGAAAAAGGGGATTAAGACTGTGAGCCCCTCGTGGGATGACCTGATGACCTGGGAACCTCCCCAGCGCTTAGAACAGCGCTTTGCACAGAGTAAGCGCTTAATAAATGCCATCATCAGCATCATCAATGAATAAGTGAAGGATTAGCTTGCTTTCTCCTGAGAGAAAAGCCTGGAACCAGCCTTGCCCAGCTGGGTGGGAGGGAGGCCAAGCAGCAGCGGGCAGGGGTGGGCAGGGCCGGGACGTGGAGGGGTGCTGGCCGGATCACCGGGCCGGGCCCGCGGCCCACCGCCCGCTGCCCACCTCTTTTGCCATTTTGGGGGCACTTTCTCTGCCCCTGGGCCTGGGAAGAGGAGGAGGGAGAGGAGGAGGGAGGGGAGGAGGGAGAGGAGGGGGAAGGAGTGAAGGAGGAGGAGGGAGGGGAGGAGGGGGGAGGGGAGGAGGAGGAAGCAGGTGAGGAGGGGGAGGAGAGGGAAGGAGAGGAGGAGAAGGGAGGTGAGGAGGGAGAAGGGGCGGGGGAAGGGGAGGAGGAGGGAGGAGAGGAGGAGGGGGATGGGGAAAAGGGGGATGGGGAGGAGGGAGGTGAGGAGACGGAGGAGGGGAAGGAGAGAAGGAGGAGGAGGAGGAAGGGGAAGAGGGGGAGGAGCGGGAAGGAGAGGAGGAGGAGGGAGGTGAGATGGGAAGGAGGAGGAGGGAGGGGAAGAGGGGGAGGAGAGGGAAGGAGAGGAGGAAGAGGGAGGTGAGAGGGGGAGGAGGAGGAGGAAGGAGGTGAGGAGGCGGAGGAGAGGGAAGGAGAGGAGGGGCAGAGAGGGAAGGAGAGGAGGAGAAGGGAGGTGAGGAGGGAGGTGAGGGGGGAGGAGGAAGGAGGTGAGGAGGGGGAGGAGAGGGAAGGAGAGGAGGGGAGGAGAGGGAAGGAGAGGAGGAGAAGGGAGGTGAGGAGGGAGGAGGGGGAAGGGGGGAGGAGGGGGAAGGGGAGGAGGAGGGGGAAGGGGAGGAGGAAGGAGGGAGGGAGGGGAGGAGAGGGAAGGAGAGGAGGAGGAGGGAGGTAGGAGGGGGAGGAGTGAAGGAGGAGGAAGAAAGGGAGGAGGGGGAAGAGGAGGAGGGAGGTGAGGGGGAGGGGGAGGGGGAGGGGGAGGAAGGGGAGCAGGGGGAGGAGTGGAGGAGGAGGAGGAAGGGAAGGAGGGGGAAGAGGAGGAGGGGAGGAGGGGAAGGGAAGGAGGGGAGGAGGGGGAAGGGGAGGAGGGGGAAGGGGAGGAGTGGAGGGAGCAGTGGGGGAAGGAGAGCAGGAGGAGGAGGTGAGCCCACGGTTGGGTAGGGACCGTCTCTATACGTTGCCAACTTGGACTTCCCAGGCGCTTAGTCCAGTGCTCTGCACACAGTAAGCGCTCAATAAATACGATTGAAGAAGGAAGGGGAGGAGGGGGAAGGAGGAGGCAGGTGAGGGGGAGGAGGGGGAAGGGGATGAGGAGGAGGGAGGAGGAGGGAGGTGAGGAGGAGGAGCGGCGAATCCCCCCGCCTCCGCCGCCGCATTGAGCCGGGCCGCCCCACGGGGCAGGACAGAGGCCGCGGGGCGCTCAGTCATTCAGTCCTTCATTCAGGCGGATGGATTGAGCGCTTCCTGTGGGCACAGCACTGCACTAAGCGCTGGCTGGGGAAGTACGAGTCGGAAACCTAGACAGACAGACAGACAGACAGACGGTCCCTACCCCCCGGTGCCCGCGGCCCAGGGCGGGCGGCAGGTAAAGGAGCGGCGGACCCCCGGGGGCTGGGGGCCGGGAGGGCCGGGCCGGGCCGGGCCGGGGCGGGGCGGGGGCTGCAGCCCCATGGGGCACTGGGCGGGGAAGAATAATTTATAATAGTGATAATAATAATAATAATAATAATAATAATAATAATAATAACAACGTCTATTGAGCGCTTACTACGGGCCAAGCACTGTGCTAAGCGCTGGGGAGGTTCCTAATGGCAATAATGATGGCATTTATTAAGCGCTTACTACGTGCCAAGCACTGGTGAGCAGGTTGTCCCACGTGGGGCTCATTCATTCGGTCATTCATTCGTATTTATTGAGCGCTTCCTGTGTGCAGAGCACTGTACTAAGCGCTTGGGAAGTCCAAGTTGGCAACATCGAGAGACGGTCCCTTACCCAACAGCGGGCTCACAGTCTAGAAAGGGGAGACGGACAACAAAACATATTAACAAAATAAAATCAATAGAATAAATATGCACAAATAAAATAAAAATACAGTCTTCCTCCCCATTTTCCAGATGAGGGAACTGAGGCACAGAGAATTGAAGTAACACCTGTCTGTGCGAGGTGGTAGGATAGGAAACAAGTCACTCCCATCCGTTTCAGGCCGTGAGAACGAGCACTCATGAGAATTCACAACCATCCTGTCAGTCCCATTTGGTTCCCTAAAGTTCCCATTGCTTGCTCCTGTTTTTTGTTGTGACTCAATAAAAGAAACAGTGGGAATGGGATCGGGGCTGTTGCCACTCGTACCTCTCTCGGGAGGTGAACGGGCATGTAGCCACGTTTCTTCCTTTACTGCTGTATCTGAACTCCTGTCTCCAAGTCATTTTTCCTATCTGCGTCACCGCCTTGGGTTCATTCATTCATTCAATCGTATTTATTGAGCACCTGCTGTGTGCAGAGCACTGTACTAAGCGCTTGGGAAGTCCAAGTTGGCAACATATAGAGACGGTCCCTACCCAACAGCGGGCTCACGGTCTAGAAGGGGGAAAGGGGGATGAAGACTGTGAGCCCCACATAGGACAACCCGATCACCTTGTAACTTCTCCAGTGCCTAGAACAGTGCTCTGCACATAGTAAGCGCTTAACAAATGCCATTATTATTATTATTATCATTATTATTGTATTATTGTACTATGTGCTTGGGAGAGTACAAAACAACAGAGTTGGTGGACACGTTTCCTGGCCAGAGGGTAAATTTTGGGGCAAGACAGTTATCTGAATAGACTGGGGTACAGCTGAAAAGACCAAAAAATACCAGTGGTATTTATTGAGCGCTTACCATGTGCAGAGCACTGTTCTAAACGCTTGGAAGAGTACGGCAGAGTCGGGAAACACGTTTCCTGCCCACAATGAGCTTACAGTCTAGGGGTCTACAAACCCCTCTTGGGAAGCTACGTTTATAAAGGGCACTGAGCGTTCTTCAGACTCCAGAACGCCAACCCTGCGGCCGATTTACACCAGTTAACCTATTCTGCACCCTACTTTTCGATAACGGTAACATTAATCCCCATTTGACAGAAGAGGTAACTGAGGCCCAGAGAAGTGAAGTGACTGGCCCCGAGTCACCCAGCTGACAGTTGGCGGAGCTGGGAGTGGAACCCGCTACCTCTGCCTCCCAAGCCCGGGCTCTTTCCACTGAGTCACGTTGGGAGTCGGAGGTCGTGGGTTCTAATTCCGCCTCCGCCACTTGGCGGTGTGACCTTGAGCGAGTCACTTAACTTCTCTGTGCCTCGGTTCCCTCATCTGTAAAATCGGGATTAAGACTGAGCCCCCCGTGGGACAACCTGATCACCTTGTAACCTCCCCAGTGCTTAGAACAGTGCTTTGCACATAGTAAGCGCTTAACAAATACCAACATTATTATTATTACGTGCCAAGCACTGGTGAGCAGGTTGTCCCACGTGGGGCTCATTGATTCGTATTTATTGAGCGCTTCCTGTGTGCAGAGCACTGTACTAAGCGCTTGGGAAGTCCAAGTTGGCAACATCGAGAGACGGTCCCTACCCAACAGCGGGCTCACAGTCTAGAAAGGGGAGACGGACAACAAAACATATTAACAAAATAAAATCAGTAGAATAAATATGCACAAATAAAATAAAAATACAGTCTTCCTCCCCATTTTCCAGATGAGGGAACTGAGGCACAGAGAATTGAAGTACTAATCATCATAATAATAATAATAACGATGGCATTTATTAAGTCCTGACTATGTGCAAAGCACTGTTCTAAGCGCTGGGGAGGTTACAAGGGGCTCACAGTCTTAATCCCCATTTTACAGATGAGGTAACTGAGGCCCAGAGAAGTGAAGTGGCTTGCCCAAAGTC
>NW_024045003.1:0-50249 GCF_015852505.1 Tachyglossus aculeatus | reverse complement strand
TCTGAGGAAGACTCAGCTGAATGGTACTTAAGTAGGAAAGGGACACTATTTTCATTGACAAAGTGTGTAAGAGAGAGCCTCTCTTAATAACACACTCAGAGATGCAGCCTCATCTTGCCCCATAAATCCAAGGAAAGGCATGAAAAGGTGAGATCAGCTTAGAAAAAGGAAGAGTTTGGGAAGTACTTCTTCTGTTTCACCCAAACCATCTTGTTTGGATTCAGGAGTTAAATTGAATGTAGTATTCTAAATGCTTATATGGACTGGTCTTCCGAGCTCCTAAATCTGTTTACTGTGACTGCAGCATTCCAAAATGCTTTCCTGGAATAGACTTACTAAGTCTCAAAGCGTAAAACTCATCTCTCTGTGTCACATGTTCTTACTCTATGCACCGGTTGATGAAACCTGCATTTATGATGCTGGCACCCACTCAATCCCTCTTCATCCCTTCCCAATAGAGAAAAAAGCTTGGTCAGTCAAACAGTCAGTGGTAGTTTTTGAGCGCTTACTGTGTGGAAGCACTGAACTAAATGCTTGGGAATGTACAGATGGGAAATCTGCTTGGCATATAGTAAGCATTTAACACATGCCATCATTATTATTATATAACAGACATGTTCCCTGCTCACTGCGAGTTTACAGCCTAGAAGGACTGGCCCACATGTTATCATTTAAGGTGTTGAATAAATGTTCTTGTATAATCAACTTATTTCTCAGCTAGACTCAGTCCTCACTCACTTGCAACTAGAAATGGCATCCTGTGATAATATAACGGGAAGTAGCTTGGCATAGTGGAAAAAGCACAGGTCTGGGAGTCAGAGGACCTGGGTTCTAATCCCAGCTCACAACGTGTCTGCTGGGTGACCTTGGAAAAGTAATTTCACTTCTCTGTACCTCAGGTAGCTCAATTGTAAAATGGAGATTCAATACCTGTTCTCCCTCCTACTTAGACTGTGGGCCTCAGGTGAGACAGGAGCCGACCTGATTGATTTGTATCTATATCAGTGTTTAGAACAGTGCTTGACACATAGTAAGTGCTTAGCAAATACTACTGAAAAATAATCCCATTTTGTCCCTTCCTTTTTCTTATTTCTTATTCACCTGAGTGAAGCAACTCCTGTATCTTTAATGTCCCTAGAGAACAAATATGAAAAGAGATAAAAAAAAGAATCAATGGAATCATATTTATTGAGCACTTAGTGTGTGCAGAGCCCCATACAAATAACTTAGGAGAGTACAGTATAATAAAGCTAGTAAACACATTTCCTGCTCATGACAAGCTTACATTCTAGAGGGGGAGAGTAGAATCAAGTAGAACTATTATGGAATGAAGAAATTACTATGAATTTTCTCCTCAAAATTATTGTCTAGAAGACAGCGATCATTGTTCTGGAGTTCAGGCATTCAGTCATATTCCTATTGGGCAGTAGCTGTGGCACTCTTGGCATTCATGACTGGATTAATCTTCAGCTAGATGTTCCAAGTCTGAGCCTCAGAAGAGCTGTACCTGTCATAGAGGGTGGCCAATTCAAGAAAACAACCAGAACCTTCCCTCTTGTCTCCAGAGAAACAGACATTCATATAAAGCATATTCTGCAATGAGCAATAAAAACCCCTAAATGACTAGCTCTGTCTGTTCTTCAAATATTGCTTGTCAAGAGATTTTTTTTGAAATAACTCGGCTCCCTTAGCAGAGAGAGATATTTAATATTGTTTATGTAACAGTTGGGGATTTATTGAAAAATGAGTCACTTGGCAGGATTACTTAAGGACAATGTCAAAAGACTGGTTTTCATATTGATCCAAATGCTTTATGTTTCTGAGGAGAACTCCATGTCCCCAGAATTGAATTACTGAACACTGATTTAAACTCATAATATAGATGCGAAACTGAATAAAAATGAATGTAATTTATCTCAAAGAGAATTTCAATTTGCTGAGTGTTGGTGTTAAAATTAATCAAAATGGAATACAGGTGAGGAAGTCTCACAAAAAAGAAGTAAGAGTAACAGGTAATGATGAAATATTTGACTTTTCTTGCAAGTATATGTCATATGTGGCACAAGAAACAAGATATTTAAGACCTTTCAAAGAGGATAAATGCCATGAGTCAAAAAGTATTAATAAAAGAGTATTGCCACTGAAGTATACCAAGAGAGTAACCAAAATATTAATGGGTGGCCAAAAGCGAAGACACAGTACAACAATATCCATGTAATAATGTGGAGCAGAAAGGTGTCAGGAGCACAAGAACCTAAATCAGTCAAAGATATTTACTGAGCACTTACTATTTGCAGGGCATTGTACTAAGCCCTTGGGAGAGTACAATACAACACAACCTAAAGTTGAGACGGTGACTAAGCTCAAATGAAAACAGAGCTCCTGTCATTTACAATTGGTCAAAAACTAGCAATAATAATTATCTGAAACTGTAACATCACACCACAATTACAAATGTTACATTTTCAATTATAGGTACATGATATATTCCAGTAACATGGCATAGTGGATAAAGCAAGGCCCGGGAGTCAGAAGATCATCGGTTCTAATCCCGGCTCCACCACTTGTTTGCTTTGTGACCCTGGACAACTCTCTTAACTTCTCTGTGCCTCAGTTACTTCATCTGTAAAATGAGGATTGAGAATGTGAGTCATTTGTGGGATAGGGATTGTGTTCAACCTGGTATGCTTGTATCTATCCCAGCACTTAATACAGTGCCTGGCACATAGTAAACTCTTAACAAATACCATTGTCATTGTTATTATTTGTGAAATGTATCAAAGATATCAACAATGACTGTGGATTAGAAAATACTGAGACCTTGGATAAAAGTGGTAATTGCTCTCTTTTAATATAAGGGAAATGTATGCCTTAGTTATTAAAATTCCAATTTCCTAAACATGAAATGCTGATTAGGATTATGGAGAGTGTAGTATCTAGCATTAAGTCTGTTTTAGTAAGCCATTATCATTGTTGTCGCATTGCATTTAAGACAATTGAATTGGATTTAAATTTCCTATATATCACTGCCAGTCTAGTACAACCTCTGGGTGTAGATTTATCATAAAAAGGGGCAATATAATAAAAAAGACTATTTGTCAAAGCTAAACATTTAGGAGACAGCTCCATTTGGCCTTAGGAAATTAACACTATGTTTGGCAATAGGACCAATCACCACCAGAGTTTTCTTTCTGGAAGCAAGTCAGAGCTATATTTCCAATTAATTTGGAGCCGAAATGGGTGAAGAAGGGGACATTTAGCAGAGATAGGATGTCAAGAAAACAAAGCAAGAAGTTCAAGGATAAGCTGCAGAATGTGTGAAGACATAAGGAAGTTATATCTACTTGTCTTTAGGGTTTAAGGATGTTAATATTGAGATTATTATTGACCTACATAAGTGTGACTAGCAATTTCTTCCACACTGTTGGCATATAAAGATGATTCCTTTTCCCCTATTTGGATATTTGTAAAGTGCTTACTACGAGTTCGGCACTGTTCTAAGCACTGGGGTAGATACAAGGTGCTCAGGTTGGAAACCGTCCATGTTCTAAATGGGGCCCACAGTTTTAGTCCCCATTTTTACAGGAGAGGTAAATGAGGCACAGGGGAGTCAAGTGACCTGCCCAAAGTCACACAACAGACAAGTAGCAGAGCTGGGATTAGAACACAGTTCCTCTGACTCCCAGGCCCTTTGCCACACTAAGGCATTTGTCATCCCCAGTTTTACCCAGTGAATCAATGTCATGCATTGAGCACTTGGTTTGTGCAAAGCACTGAATTAATCATTCAAATAAAAATAATAATTATGGTATTTGTTAAGCGTTTACTATGTGCCAAACACTGTTCTAAACACTGGGGTAGATACAAGGTAATCAGGTTGTCCCACATGGGGCTCAGTCTTAATCCCCATTTAACAGATGAGGGAACTGAGGCAAAGAGAAGTTGTGACATCCAAGGTCACACAGCAGACAAGTGGCAGAGCTGGGATTAGAATTCCTGTCCTCTGACTCCCAAGACCGTGCTCTTTCCACTAAGCCACGCTGCTGGGGAAGTACAACATAATAGAGTTGGTAGAAGTGATTCCAGAATGCAAGGTCTTTATTTCTAACTAATGAATGCCAGGCTGATCTGCCAGCTTCTTCTGTCTCCCAGATGATTGACATTATGCCACATTATTTGGGGTTTTGTTTCACTTGATCAAAATGCATTTCTGCTTCTGATCGATCGATTAGTCAATTGATTGATTCTGTTGCCATCCTGCTTATGGTTACCCTATTTCAGCTCACCCAAGAGCAGCTGTTTGGGTGTCTTGAGTCATCCATTTTCCTACAGCTTCCCACCCAGTGAAACAAACCAAGAGACCAGAATTGTTTTGATCATTCAGTCACTCAGTGGTATTTATAGAGTGCTTACATAAGAGGCAATGTAGTAAGCGCTTCGGGGGGGGGGGGTGATACTTTGATGCCGATGGATTGCCTGTTTTCCAGGACCACCTTGTTTGTGACCCTCTCTAGTCATTGGATACTAAGTATTGTTCATATGCAGTGTTGTTGGAAGTTCTCTAGAAGTCAGATGTGGCATCTGTTTGTTATGGTATTTGTTAAGCACGTACTATACGTCTTATACTTGTTCTAAACATTTGTGTAGATAGACCTTTATCAGATTAGACAAATTCTCTGTCCCAGAAGGGGTTCACAGTCAGGGTACATGGGAAATAGGCATTGAATCCCTATTTAAACTTGAGAAAACTGAAGTAAAGAAAAGTTAAGTGCTTTGACCAAGGCCACACAGCAGGCAAGGGGCAGAGCTGGGATTAGAACCCAGATCTCCTGACTCCCAGCCCCATGGTTTTTCCAATAGACCATGCGGTTTCTCTCTTTTGTGCAATATAATTGCTCCATTTCAATTGCTCCATCTACCTTCAGATTCATTTGGATGTGGATACTATGTAGGCTCCCACTCTCTAAAAGGAAGCATTAATGGTCTTGATTCTGTTTTCTATTTCCTTTTCTATTTTTACATCATTTAAGGATATAAAGAATTGAGTGTCAGTTTTTAGGTCTGTTTCACTGTTACAGATTCTTGTTTGTGTATAGGGTGGTAAATAACCTTGATTTTCAAATGAATTGTTAGTACACAGCAATTTTCTGACACATAGTTCCTAGAGAAGTGGGCCCTAGTAAAAGCTCAAGCCTGAAAATCAGAAGATCTGAGTTACAATCTTGTCTCTGTCATATGTCTCCTGTGTGACCTTGGGAAAGTCACTTAACTTTTCTATGCCTCAGTGATCTCGTCTACAAATGTAATGTCTGTCCCCCCTATTAGACTGTAAGGTCCTTGTGGGCAGGGATCATGTATACCGATTCTGTTGTATTGTCCTTTTCTACATTCTTAATTCAGTGTTCTGCATATAGTAAGCATTCAGTAAATACTGTTGATTGATCTCAGAACCTTCTCCAACCCATTATTCAGTAGAGCTATAGGGTAAAGCACCCTCTCAGGATCGCATCTGGAGAATTTCCAGTACTCTACCAATCTCGGCTCTGGGAGGGATAGTCAAGCAGAGACATACCCATTCTATTCCTATCTTGGGCAGTGACTAGTGAGTGGAAGGCAATATGCTGCAAGTCAAAATTCACCTGTGCTGAGCAGCAGTGGCATGGGAGAGAGTCGAGAGTGGAGACTCGTTTACTGCGAGGAAGAAGGCAATGGTAGACCACTTCCATATTTTTACCAAGAAAACTCTATGGATATATTACCAGAATGATTGCAGATTGAGGAGGGGCAATCTGGGAGAGAGGAGTCCATGGTGTTGCTGTGGGTTGGAGGCAACTCACCAGTGTAAGACAAGACAATAGGATAAAACCACCCCCAAATTAATAAGCATCTCTCATTGAATTAGAATTTATGCTACTAGTTGGCAGGGAAGGCATGGCTTCTTTACATTTTCCTATCCCAAACACTTAGTACAGGGAACTGCATTTAGTAGAGTGCACTCAGTGGGTCTTCAATAAATACTTTGTCATAGTAGTTCTCACAATGTCCATTATTATTATTATTATTATTATTATTATTATTATTATTATCATTATCATTATTATTATTTAAGTGCTTACATTGAGTCAGCTATTGTACTAAGCAGTGGGGTAGACACAAGCTAATCAGGTAGGATGCAGTCCCTGCATCACATGGGGTTCATAGCCTAATTAGGGGGAGAACAGATATTTCATCCCAATTTACAGATGAGGCAACAGAGATGTTAAGTGACTTGCCCAAGGTCACACAATAGGCCACTGGCAGAGCTGGGATGAGAATCCTCTTCCTTTGTCTCCCAGGCCTATGCTCTTTCCATTAGACCAGCTCTTCCAAATTCTTTAATGACACTCCTCTCCTTTATTCTCTGTACTTGCAGTAGAAATGGCTATACATGAATGACAAGTAGCCAGAGGATGGTGGTAAAACAGCATCTAAAACTGGAAGATTTCCAAATCAATAAAGAAATGATGTTCATTTGACCTCTGACCTCAAATCTATGAAAACCATCGACCAAGTTTCCCTTGATCAATACACTGTATGTTCTCAAAAAAGGGGGCTAGAACATTCTCCAGGCGATTTCCTCATTTATATTAATAACCCTTTTCCCAAGTTTCCACTTATTCAAGGGCAGAAGTCACTGTTTTGCTCACTGACTTTCTAATGGCATTTATCATGTCTGCATTTCTCAACGTGTAGATGAAGGGATTTAGCATGGGGGTTATCATAGTATAAAATATTGCAACAGTCTTGACAATGGATGAGGTTGTTGTGTGCTGCACATATTCAAAGATGCATGGAATAAAGAAGAAGATGACAACGGTAAAGTGGGAAGCAAAAGTGGAGAGAGCTTTGAGCCTACCCACGGCACTCAGGGTCTTCAGGGAGTGCAAGATGAAGGCATAGGAAATCATCAACAGGACAAAGATTAACACACACATGCCGCCACTGTTAACAGCAACCAGCAGGTGCAAGGTGTGAGTATCGGAGCAGGCCAGTTTCAGCAAGGGGAATAAATCGCACATGAAGTAGTCAATGACATTAGGGCCACAGAATGGTAAGTGCACCATGAAGAGAATCTGTATTGTAGCATGAAGGAAACCTCCGATCCAGGCCACGGCCACCAGTGAGTTACAGAGATGTCTGCTCATGATGGTGGTGTAGTGCAACGGCTTACATATCGCCACGTAACGGTCATAGGCCATCACCATGAGGAGAATGATCTCAGCCCCGCCAAAAAAAATGCTCTCCAAAGACCTGGGTCATACAGCCTTTGAAGTAGATGATTTTCTTCTCAGAGAGGGAGTCGATGATCAATTTAGGTGTGTTGACTGAGGAATAGCAGACTTCTATGAATGACAAGTGAGCCAGAAGGAAATACATGGAGGAATCCAGAGTCTTACTGGAAGCTACGGTTACCACAGTGATCAAATCCCCCACCACGGTGATGATGTAGATTAATAAAAACACAACAGAGATGATTGTCTGCACCCTTGGATCCTGTGTGAGTCCCAACAGAATGAATTCTGTCACATTGTTTTCATTCTCCATCAACTTGAGGTAGGCAATAAGTACACAAGTGAGAGCTGCAGATTCTGTAAAAAGAACGGTAATCCTTGTCAGGTTTATCTTGAGATGATTAAATGATGCTTCATAAAGGAGCTCAAAACATTTACATTCATTCATTCATTCAATCGAATATCTTGAGCACTTACTGTGTGCAGAGCACTGTACTAAACTCTTGGAAAGTACAATTCAACAGTAGAGACAATTCATTCATTCATTCAGTTGTATTTATTGAGTACTCACTGTTGCAGAGCATTATACTAAGTGCTTGGGAAGTACAAATCGGCAACATATAGAGACGGTCCCTACCCAACAACAGGATCACAGTCTAGGAGGGGGAGACAGACACAAAAGAAAACAAGTAGACAGGTGATAAAACAAGTAGACAGGTCCTTGACCACATCAGGCTTACAGACTAGAAGAGGGGAGACAGACAACAAAACAAGTGAACAGGCATCAATTATAAATAAATAGAATTATAGATATATACACAGCAAAAGGAGTAAGCAGGCATCAATGTAAACAGAATTATAGATTCACAAATATATACATATATACATAAGTTCTGTGGGGAAGGGAGGGGAGAAGGGCAAAGGGTGCCAGTCATGGTGACGCGGAAGGGAGGGGGCGCTGAGGAAAAGGAGGGCTTAGTCTGGGAAAGCCTCTTGGAGGAGGTGAACCTTCAGTAGGGCTTTGTAGGGAGGAAGAGTGATTGGTGGATTTGAGGAGGGAGGGCGTTACAGGCCAGAGGTAGGATGAGGGCCAGGGGTCGATGGCGGGACAGGCTTGATGGAGGCACAATGAGAAGGTTAGCAACAGAGGAGTGGAGTGTGAGGGCAGGGATGTAGAAGGAGAGAAGGGAGGTGAGGTAAGAGGGGGCAAGGTGATGAAGAGCTTTGAAGGCAATAGTGAGGAGTTTTTATTTCAACAATTGCAGCTCAGTTTTTCATAAACTCTCCTCAAGAGTGGTTTTACTATTCCCAGATTGTTAATTATGGTACTTATTAAGGGCTCACTATAAGTACTCTTGTAAGGTTAGGGTCATTTTCACGCAGGAATATTGAGATTGTTTCTCTGCTCAGGGTTCTCTCACCACGGTCCAGCGGGCCACTATTGAAAGTGGGGATTAAATTCAACTCACCAGAATCCAGCTCAATGCACACACCCTAGAACTTAGTTTCCTTTCAAAGTCTCAGGGACTGTGAGTTCAACAAAGTGTGGCCTTATGCCACCTCCTCCCAGAATCATGGCATGTAGAGTGGGAGCCCATCCATTTTTATCCTGTCTTCCTCTATGCATCAAGGGAGTAGGGAGGGGACTCCTGGGTCTCTTTCCTCCCAGAAACGTACAATTTGGAGCTGAATGCTGTTGAAAAATAGCCCACTCCAGCTCGAAGCCTTGCAGTTACTGCTAGAATTTGCTGATACCCTTCAACAAATAAACGGGGCAACTAGGAAGCATTCAAAATCAGGACCTTCCTGGACGAATTGTGAAATACAGTCAACCATGCAACATACAGTAGCCTACACATCAGCGTCCTTTCCATGGATAACAAACTTTCCAGTTGTCTGTTCTCTTAACTGCCAGTTCATTAATGCATTTATGACTCCAGAAATGTACTCTATGACTAATATTTCCCAGACCATTAAAAAGACTCCTAAAGATTTAGCTTGAGTTGTAAATCTAACACCAACCAGATAGGAAACCTGCATGACTTAATAATAATGATAATGATAATAATAACAGTTGTGTGCCACACACTGTGCTAAGCCCTGGAGTAGATACAGAATAATTAGACAGGGTACAATCTCTATTTCAGATGGGTCTCACAGCCAAAGGGGAAGGGAGAACAGCAGGCAAGAGAAGCAGTGTGACCTAGTGGAGAGAACATGGGCCTTGGAGGCAGGAGGACCTGTGTTCTAATCCCAGGTCTGCTGCTTGTCTGCTGAATGACCTTGGGCAAGTCCTTGCACTGCTCTGTGCCTCAGTTACCTCATCTGTAAAATGGGGATTAAGAATCTGAGGCCGAGGTGAGACAAGAACTGTGTCCAACCTGATTAGGTTGCAAATACGCCAGCCCTCAGTACAGTGTCTGGCACAGAGTAAGCGTTTAATAAATGCCATAAGAAAGCATGGCAAAGTCAGAATTATAACACAGATCTCCTGACTCCCACTTTCTTTCCATTAGGTCACATTGCTTCTCATTGCTCTTCTCCTTGGGGTTCACTAAATCCACCAACCCCAGGATGTAGGGAGAATCATTAAAGCATGAAGGTGCTAGGTTCAAAATAACTCAAAGGAAATGCCTCTTCATGCAGCAATTGGTGAGCACAGGACGATGTGCAGGCACAGAGTGCTGGGAGCTTTAAGAAGGATTTGAACCATTTTCTGAACAATTCATTCATAATTGGTTACACTAGAGGGAAAGTTAGGGTTATATAGGGAAAAGAAAGGAATTTTACAAAGTCCCTAAACATTAGGATCAGATGAGGTACCTGAGGCACAGAGAAGCTAAGTGGCTTGCCCAAAGTCACACAGCAGACAAGTGGGAGCCTTCTGCCTCCCAGGCCCATGTTCACCGTGACAGCAGTGGCCAGAAGTAAGGGGTTGATGGGTCGGGGATTTCTAAGTGAGAGGAAACCTCCCAATAGCCTCACACAGCCACTGAAAGCACATACAAACAGGGAAGCAAAGGGAGAGAGAGTCATAAATGGAGAAACAGAGGGATTCAGAAAGGCAAAAACAGAATCTCGGATGAGCAGAGATGGGGTCAGAGCCACAGGAGCCATAAAGTACCAGAATTCAAAGACATGGAGTGATGTTCAGAAAGAACAGAGAAAACAATAGAAATACGATATATTTTACAAAATCTTTGAAGCTTTTAAGACCAATAAAGCTAAAAGCTCAGCAAAATTTTTTATGCTGTCAATAATCTAGCTTTAGCTTCAGGTTCACAGATTCACTTTCTAAGGCTAATTGATTTCATCAGCATGAGAAAAAGCATGAGACAAGAAATTCTTAACACCTCTCCCAGCCATAGTCGGTCCAATTTCTGGTATTCTATGTCAGACTCTTTCACCTCTCCTCTCTCAGCTATGCGTGTTTCATAAAACTCTGATAAGAGTTCCATCTGCTTCTATGCCCAAAATGTCTTTTTTGCTTACCCACTTTCATAGTTCCAGCTACCACCTCCATATGGAAAACTCCCCACAGCATATATGCATATATCTGGAACTATACATTTATTTATGTGTATGTATGTTGTTATACTGTACTCTCCCAAGAGATTAGTACAGGATTTGCACACAGTAAGCGCTCAATAAATACAAGTGAATAAATGAATGAACTCACAAATCTACTTCCCTAGCCCTACCCCTCATGATTAACCTGCAATCCCACATCCCTCTTCCCTCTAAGGCATCTCTACTTGGATATCCCACTGGCCCCTTAATCACCATCATCATCAATGACATTTATTGAGTGCTTATTATGCACAGAGCATTGTACTTAGCACTTGGGAGAGTACAATTCAACAGCTGGCAGACATGTTCCCTGCCCATAATGAGCTTACACTCTAGAGGGGGAGACAGACATTAGTATGAAGAAATATAATATATAATTTAAATATATGTACAGGAGTGTCATGTCTTTATTTTCTGTTTTCCAGGTGCTAAGTACAGTCCTTTACTTCCAGTGGGTATTCAGTAAGTATTACTACTACTCCTTCTTCTCCCCTTTTTCGTCCTCCCTTCTTCCTCCCCCCCTCCTTCTCTTCCTCCTATTACTATTTTACTATTGTACAGGATCTGAGAAGACAGTGACCAGAACAGGCAGAATGATTTTATTTCCTTAAAGAATTGCCTCCAATGGGAAAAGGAACCAGAAATGGTGTAGCAAACATTTCTGAATATGTGCCAGACATCTTGCTAAGCAATCAATCAACCAATCAATCATATTGATTGAGCACTGACTGTGGGCATAGCATTGTACTAAGCACTTGGGAGAGTGTAATTCAACAGAGTTGGTAGATACTGAGATATTGAGCTTACAGTCGGGAGGAGGAGAAAGACATTAATTTAAATATATTAAGGATATGTATATAATGCTTTGGGGCAGAGGAAGGGGTGAAGAGAGTGGGAGTGGGAGAAGAGGAAATGAGGGTTTAGATGGGCAAGGCTTCTTAGAGATGTGCCTTCCAAATGACATTATTTGAGGAAAGGGGAGTTTGTGTAACTAGTCAGGACCCAGGCCATCACTGAAAAATAACTCAAGTAGGAAAGTTTTGATGTAAATGAATGTCAGATCTTGATAGCCTAACATGACTAACTCTCATAATCAGAGTTCGGTGGGTGTGAGATTTCAATAAGTAGAATGAATTTTATCTCTTTGTTTTCACTTACATACTTTCACCCAACTTTCTATGTCACTTCTTGGTTAATTGATCATTTTAGCAAACTGGACTGATCCTTACATCACTTCAGTCGTTTACTCAAATATTGGTTTCCAAACATTCTCTCTTTTTCAGTATGTATCAATACACACTAATGCACATCTCTCACCTACACGATTTCCATCCAAACTATTGTTCTCACAGTTCAAGGAGATGTCACAAGATTTCTTTGAAATATTTTATGAACGATGAATTCCTAGACAATAATATTACTTAGTAATATTGTGAGGCAGTGTTTCCTACTAGATACAGCACAGGCCTGTGAGTCAGAAGACTTGAGTTTTAATCTCAGCTCAGCCACTTCTCTGCTGTTGTGACCTTGGACAAGTCACTTAAATTCTCTGGGCCCCAGTTACCCCATCTGGTAACAAATACCATAAAAACATTAAAAACAAAATTTAGGTGAACTAGTGACTATCTCTCCACAATTAGTTGTTTTGTGATGCCCCACACTTATATGGCCTTTACAACGAAACTATAAAAATTAGTGCAGAGTCATAGCATTATCTGTATTGGTAAGAATATTTTTGAGAATCAAGGACATTGCCAAAATAGAGAAAAGAGTTTAAAAGTATTCTTTTTAATTAAATGGCTTCAGACGAGATTTAAAAAAAAGAAATTTAGGAATAAACTACAAAAGCCAGCGAGGCGGGAATCCTTACCTTGAGTTGCCATTGTGGATCTCGATGCTCTTTGGTGAATTTAGGGTTTTACCATCCTAGGTCTTAGATCTTCACATGATAAAACTGCTTTAGAGATGAAGGACATTGTGCACTTTTGGGGTAAATAGGTTGGATATGTGGCCACAAAACAAGTAAATCATTTAGGTAAAACTTCTCAGGGCAATCAAGCTCAGCTGGCAGCTGGCTTACCACATTCAGTTCATAAGGACCGTGTGACCAGGTGCTCTGGCAGAGAGCTGAAAACTTAATGCCTGTAGGACAGCTCACTGACCTTCCTCTTTACAAATCTGTAGCTGCAGAAAATAGGAAAGACCTCTAGGAGAAGACCCCTTCATTAATGTCTCTCCGTCTGTCCTTCCAGTCTACAACTTCACAGGTTTCTCTTTAAGCTGCAGAAAGACACTTAAAGGGGATCCCATAGAAGTTCACAGCTTTATTATAATGCTTAAAATTCTCTCCTTCTCTCAGAGGAATTACTTTTTTTTCTTGAAGCATGTGCCAAAGCAGTTAAGCCCTGGGCTATTTGGGAGATTATCTGTGTCTCTGCCTAATCAACTCCTTTAATTTAGGAGCAGGCTTGGGGCCAGTGATGCTGAGTCAGACTCTCCAGATGTGTGGTCACAGAAGAGGTATATGGGTGTGCCAAAATGCACAGATATGCCTGTGCACCATGAATCTGAACTAGACAGGTAACAGCCCCTGAACCTTGGAGAAGCAGTGTGGCATAGTGGATAGAGCATAGGCATGGGAGTCAAAAGGTCATAGGTTCTAATCCCAGCTGAGTCATTTGTCTGCTGTGGGACTTGGGCAAGTCACCTCACTTCTCTGGACTTCGGTTACTTCATCTGTAAAATGGGGATTAAGACTGTGAGCCCCATGCTGGGCAGGGACTGTGTCCAACATAATTTGCTTGTATTCCTCCCAGCACTTAGTACAGTGCCTGACACCTAGTAAGTGCTTAACAAATACATTATTTGTTGTTATTATTATTATTACCCCCAGTGAAACAGCGATGCAGAAGGCTGGGGGAATTTCTGGGTACAAGGATTGGGTTGTTGGCTACAGTTCTCCCTGTCTTTCAATCAATCAGTCAATGGTCTTCATTCATTCAGTTGTATTTATTGAGTGCTTGCTGTGTGCAAAGCACTGTACTAAGTGCATATTTATTGAGCACTTACTGTATACAGAGCAATGTGCTAAGCCCTTTGGAGAGCACAATACAATAACATAGATGGAAACTAATTCCTACCTACAATGAGTTTACAGTCTTCCGAAGTGGACTAAAAGGTCATCGGTCTCCCCCTGCCCCCTTCATATTTTCAGTCTGGATGACTCCATTGTTGTTAGTTCCTCTCCCCCATAAAATATTTATCCTCTCACCTGGGCATCTCATAAAGCTCTCCCTGAGTCTGAAAGGCCTAGCTCTTCTCAGATCCAACTATTTCAACACACCACTATTACCCAACCCTTTGCTGCCTCACTCTCCCTCTGTTCTCTGCCCCACTATCCCTCTGTCATGTAAGAAAACAATTTTGTTCTACATGTTCTGGTCACTGTCTTCTCAGACCCCTTTTGCCCTTGTAGTAGTAGTAGTAGTAGTAATCGTAGTAGTAGTAGTAGTAGTAGTAGTAGTAGTAGTAGTAATAGTAGTAGTCGTAGTAGTAGTAGCAGTAATAGTTATGCTGTTAGCTCCATGTGGGACAGGAACTGTGTTTGATTGGATTAACTTGTATCTATTCCAGTGCTTTGTGTCAAACACTGTTTTACATAGTTACTATTTGTCAAACAGTGTTTTACATACCCCTTAACAAATACCATAATTAATAGTAGTAGTTGTAGGCAGTAGTAATAATAGTAGTAATAGTATTTGTTGAGCCTCTCTGTGTCTGATGCACTATACAGCCAAACTAGAGCCCACACCCAGAAAAGTGACCTCATCCTACACCTGAAGGAGGAAGACCTAGAAGGGAAGTCAGTATCTCTCCCTGCCCACCACTCATTCTACATACATTCCATTTAACTAGCACCCCAACCTGCCTAACAACTTTGGCCAATGTTCCACATGGTTCCTACTAGGAGCCAGACATAAGCCTCTTACCTCAGAAGTGAAAGCTGGGGCCTCCACTACACCTGCCCTCTGTTGGTCACGGAGGTCATAGAAGCTTTGGTCAAGGCAGATGGATGCACCTTATAGCCTTGGATTTTTTAAAAGCTCCACATGATTTGGGCTGGACCAGCCACTGTGAAGCTGTTCTAGGCCAGGACAGAGCCCCACATCCAGTACTAGTGGAGCATGTCCTTGGAAGATGATGAGTTTGAAGTAGGGGCAGCCCAGATCAAGGGGACAGCTTCTGTAGACAGCTCTTCTACCGTTTTTTTGTGGCATTTGTTAAGGGCTTACTATGTGTCAAATGGTGGCCTAAGAGCTGGGATAGGCACAGGCCAATTAGTTCAGACACAATCCCTCTCTCGCCTGGGACTTACAGTCTAAGTAAGAGGGAGAGCAGGTATTGAATCCATATTTTACAGTTGAGGAAACTGAGGTACAGAGAAGTCAAGTGACTTTCCCAAGGCCACACAGCAAACAATTGGCAGAGTCAGGATTAGAACCCGAGACCTCTGACTCCAAGGCCTATGCTCTTTCGGCTAGGGCACACAGCTTCCCTACTTCCCCTGTTCAACTCTATGGGCAATAGGTAAGTTAGAAACTGTCAGTGAAATAAGAGTTCATGCACAAGAGTGATCACAGGGGAAACTGTTGTAGGGACAAGAGTCCACGCACAAGACAGATCACAGGGGAAGCTGTGGTAGGGTCTGGGAAACTGTAAAAATGAAGACGTGGAGAATGGAATTTCTAGCTCTAGTTCTGGTGTCCGGGGGAGAGGATTCTTTTGAGTCTCTTTTTTCTTTCCTTCCTCACACTGAAAGTCGTTTGTCACAGAGATGGAACTAGAATTTCCACTATCACCACCAACATGATGGAACAGGATGTCCTGATGTTGCCGCCTTCCCTGACTCATTCCAATGACTCCTACTTCGTTAGTAAAATAAACACCATCAGGTCTGAGCTGTCCAAAATCACCCCTCCCTCTTCTCCACCTATTATAATGACATTTAGTAAGTGCTTACTATGTGCAAAGCCTCCCCCCTCAACCCTCTCCGCTACTCTCCCATCCTTCACAGAAGTATCTTCGGATGAGATCTCCTCCCTCTTCTCAAGTGCTACTCCATCCACCTGTGCTTCAGACCCCATTCATTCATTCAATCGTATTTACTGAGCGCTTACTGTGTGCAGAGCACTGTACTAAGCGCTTCGGAAGTACAATTTGGCAACATATAGAGATGGTCCCTACCCAACAGTGGGCTCACAGTCTAGAAGGGGGAGACAGAAAACAACAGAAAACATATTAACAAAATAAAATAAGTAGAATAAAAATGTACAAGTAAACTAAATAAATAGAGTAATAAATACGTACAAACATACATAAATATACAGGTGCTGTGGGGAAGGGAAGGAGGTAAGATGGGGGGATGGAGAGGAGGAGGAGGGGGAGAGGAAGGAGGGAGCTCAGTCTGGGAAGGCCTCCTGGAGGAGGTGAGCTCTCAGTAGGGCCTTGAAGGGCCCTACTTCCCTACTTCCTTCTCATCTTATGAAAACTCTTGCCCTTTCCCTCCTCCCCTCCTTAACTTCCATGTTCAACCACTCACTCTCCACTGGTTCCTTCTCTGCCTTCAAACATGCCCACGTCTTCCCATCCTAAAAAAACACTCTTGACCCTACCGCCCCTTCTAGTTATCGCCCTATCTCCCTCCTACCCTTCCTTTCCAAACTCCTAGACCGAGTCGTCTACACTCGCTGCCCCGAATTCCTCAACTCCAACTCTCTTTTTGACCCCCTCCAATCTGGATTCCGTCCCCTACACTCCACCAAAACTGCCTTCTCAAAGGTCACCAATGACCTACTTCTTGTCATATCCAATGTCTCCTACTCTATACTAATCCTCATCGACCTCACAGCTGCCTTCGACACTGTGGGCTACCCCCTTCTCCTCAACATGCTACCTAACCTTGGCTTCACAGACTCCGTCCTCTCCTGGTTCTTCTCTTATCTTTCTGGCCATTCATTCTAAGTCTCCTTTGCGGGCTCCTCCTCCACCTCCCATCCCCTTACTCTAGGGGTTCCTCGAGGGTCAGTTCTTGGTCCCCTTCTGTTCTCTATCTATGCTCACTCATTCGCTCCCACAGTGACAAATATTATCTCTAGGCTGATGAAACCCAAATCTACATCTCCACCTCTGTTCTCTCTTCCTTCCTCCAGGCTCATATCTCCTCCTGCATTCAGGACATCTCCATCTGGATGTCTGTCTGCCATCTAAAACTCAACATGTCCAAGACTGAACTCCTCATCTTCCCTCCCAAACCCTGTCCTCTCCCTGACTTTCCTGCCACTATAGATAGCATTACCATCTTTCCGGTCTCACAAGCCTGCACTTTGGTGTCATCCTTGACTCCACTCTTTCATTCACCCCACACATCCAATCCGTCACCAAAACCTGCTGGTCTCACCTCCACAACATCGCCAAGATCCACCCTATTCTCTCCATCCAAACTGCTACCTTGCTGGTTTAATCTCTCATGCTATCCCGACTGGATTACTGCATCAGCCTCCTCTCTGATCTCCCATCCTCCTGTCTCTCGCCACTTCAGTCTATACTTCACCCTGTTGCCCAGATTATCTTTGTACAGACATGCTCTGGGCATGTCACTCCCCTCCTCAAAAATCTCCAGTGGTTTCATGTCAACATACAAATCAAGCAAAAACTCCCTACTCTCAGCTTCAAGGCTCTCCATCACCTCGCCCCCTCCTACCTCAACTTCCTTCTCTCGTTCTACAGCCCAGCCCGCACCCTCTGCTCCTCTGCCGCTACCCTCCTCACTGTGCCTCATTCTCGCCTGTCTCACTATTGACCCCTGGCCCACATCCTTCCCCTGGCTTGGAAAGCCCTCCCTCCACATATCCACCAAACTAGCTCTCTTTCCCCCTTCAAAGCCCTACTGAGCTCACATCCTTCAGGAGGCCTTCCCAGATTGAGCCCCCTTTTTCCTCTTCTCCTCTCTTCCCCATAGCCCCCACCTCTACCCTCCCTCCCACCCCTCCCCAGAACACTTCTAGATGTTTGTACATATGTTTTTCTCTATTTATTTTACTTGTTCATATTTACTACTCTATTTCATTAGAGATGTGCATATAGCTATAATTCTATTTATTCTGACGGTTTTGAGACCTGTCTACATGTTTTGTTTTGTTTTGTTGTCTGTCTCCCCCTTCTAGCCTGTGAGCCCGTTATTGGATAGGGACCATCTCTATATGTTGCCGACTTGTACTTCCCAAGCAGTACAATGCTCTGCATACAGTAAGTGCTCAATAAATACGATTGATTGAATGAATGAATGAATGAATGAATGACTTATTCCAGAGCCTTTTCTGGCACCTTATGACCAACCCCTACTTTACAGGGCTACCTCTATTGTTCTGGGCTGAATTAGGGAGCCCCGAAAAGTCTCTCGGGCTTCCAGTCGACCCTGTCTCTGGGTTGTATGACCTGAAACTCTTAATGGTCTTTGGGCTTAATCTTCCTTGTCCAATCCTTGTGCTTGAGTATCTGATAGTACATCTCTGGGCATATGCCTAGTGAACTTTACTGACCTCTTCCAGATCTTAAAGGGCAGCAGGGTTTTCCTGAACCCAGAGGCCAAAAATATGGAGGTCTTGTGTGACCACATTTTGTTTATATCTCTCAGGCTGGTGAAAATATTAAATGTCAGGTGGTTGTAGTAAGAAACTTTTTTATTTTCACTTTCACCCTTGCTCCCATCTATCTCTATCTCCTTGGGTTGCTCATCTCTAAGTTTTCTTCCGTCCCCTCCATCTCCTTCCTCCCTTCCCTCCAGCTCCAAGACTCCACTATCTTCTCCTCTCACCTTTCCTCCAGTCAATCGTGGTATTTATTTAGTTCTTACTGTGTGAGAACACTGAACTAAGTGTTTGGGAGAGTAGAATATAACAGAGTTGGTAGCCACTTTTCCTGACCACAGTGAGCTCACAGTCTGAAACAGCATGTCTCTTGCCTTTTCTTCCCCTTCCTGTCCCTGTCCTTGTTTCAGCACCTCATCGTGTGCTTTTCACCGGAGATGATCTGTGGAAAAAGTGGAAAGAGTGAGAAAGCAGGTAGGAGGTGAGACGCTTTTGACTCAAACCAAACATTTACCATTCATTTTAAAATGCTGCCTTTACTTTGTGGGGAAAGGAGAGGTATAAGAAAGAGAAGAAAGGAATCAATCAATCATATTTATTGAGCGCTTACTATGTGCAGAGCACTGTACTAAGCGCTTGAGAAGTACAAATTGGCAACATATAGAGACAGTCCCTACCCAACATTGGGCTCACAGTCTAAAAGGGGGAGACAGAGAACAAAACCAAACATACTAACAAAATAAAATAAATAGATTAGATATGTACAAGTAAAATAAATAAATAAATGAATAGAGTAATAAATATGTATAAACATATATACATATATGCAGGTGCTGTGGGGAAGGGAAGGAGGTAAAATGGGGGGGGATGGAGAGGGGGACGAGGGGGAGAGGAAGGAAGGGGCTCAGTCTGGGAAGGACTCCTGGAGGAGGTGAGCTCTCAGCAGGGCCTTGAAGGGAGGAAGGAGCTAGCTTGGTGGATGGGCAGAGGGAGGGCATTCCAAGCAAGGGGGATGACGTGGGCCGGGGGTCGATGGCGGGACAGGCGAGAACGAGGTACGGTGAGGACATTAGCGGTGGAGGAGCGGAGGGTGAGGGCTGGGCTGTAGAAGGAGAGAAGGGAGGTGAGGTAGGAGGGGGCGAGGTGATGCAGAGCCTTGAAGCCCAGGGTGAGGAGTTTCTTCCTGATGCACAGATTGATTGGTAGCCACTGGACATTTTTGAGGAGGGTAGTAATATGCCCCGAGCGTTTCTGGACAAACATAATCCGGGCAGCAGCATGAAGTATGGATTGAAGTGGAGAGAGACACGAGGATGGGAGATCAGAGAGAAGGCTGATGCAGTAGTCCAGACGGGATAGGATGAGAGCTTGAATGAGCAGGGTAGCGGTTGGGATGGAGAGGACAGGGCAGATCTTGGCAATGTTGTGGAGCTGAGACCGGCAGGTTTTGGTGACGGTTTGGATGTGAGGGGTGAATGAGAGAGCGGAGTCGAGGATGACACCAAGGTTGCGGGCTTGTGAGACAGGAAGGATGGTAGTGCCGTCAACAGAGATGGGAAAGTCAGGGAGAGGGCAAGGTTTGGGAGGGAAGACAAGGAGTTCAGTCTTCGACATGTTGAGCTTTAGGTGGCGGGCAGACATCCAGATGGAGATGTCCTGAAGGCAGGAGGAGATGCGAACCTGGAGAGAGGGGGAGAGAGCAGGGGCAGAGATGTAGATCTGGGTGTCATCAGCGTAGAGATGATAGTGGAAGCCGTGGGAGCGAATGAGGTCACCAAGGGAGTGCGTATAGATTGAGAACAGAAGGGGACCAAGTACTGAACCTTGGGGAACCCCCACAGTAAGAGGATGGGAGGGGGAGGAGGAGCCTGCAAAAGAGACTGAGAAAGAGCGATCAGAGAGATAAGAGGAGAACCAGGAGAGGACAGAGTCTGTGAAGCCAAGGTCAGATAACATATTGAGGAGACTTGAATCTGTTCTGAAGACTTGAATCTAGAGGTAGAACAGACCAATACTTTCACACAAGTGCCTCTGCCACCCAAACTATCCAAAAATTCCCCGAGACAGGTCTTGCAAACGTATTTCCAGTGTTGTGCTTCTGTTCTTGTCATAGCTTCAGTTGAAGCAATTAATGCATTATTTGTGTTGACTGGGCCTGGGTCTTTCTAACCACTACCCATCACTTTGAAAACCCCGGGGTTGGTCAGTTCCTAACCTGAGTGTTTCATGATCTCAGGATTGCCGTGCCTAGAAGGAATTCAACAGAGGTAAATTAGAGAACGGAGTTATCTGCCTAGGGAGAATGCTTTCATAGTTAATGGTATTTATTGAGCACTTATTGTGTGGAGAGCACTGTACTAAACGCTTGAGAGAATACAATGTAACAGTAAACAGACACATTCCCTGCCCACAATGAGCTTGCAGTTTAGAAGTCTCTTCTCCAGTAGTTAACGCCTCCAAAGAGGAGGTCTATTTTGATGGCAGCCCAGCAACCCATCCATACACCCGGGATCACCTATCAGGACTCAGGTTTCCATTGCACTTCCATCACGCAAGTGACTCAGAACTGTCTTCATCATCATCATCATCATCATCATCATCAATCGTATTTATTGAGCGCTTACTATGTGCAGAGCACTGTACTAAGCGCTTGGGAAGTACAAATTGGCAACACATAGAGACAGTCCCTACCCAACAGTGGGCTCACAGTCTAAAAGGGGGAGACAGAGAATAAAACCAAACATATTAACAAAATAAAATAAATAGAATAGATATGTACAAATAAAATGAATAGAGTAAAAAATAGGTACAAACATATATACATATATACAGGTGCTGTGGGGAAGGGAAGGAGGTAAGATGGGGGGGATGGAGAGGGGGATGAGGGGGAGAGGAAGGAAGGGGCTCAGTCTGGGAAGGCCTCCTGGAGGAGGTGAGCTCTCAGCAGGGCCTTGAAGAGAGGAAGAGAGCTAGCTTGGCGGATGGGCAGAGGGAGGGCATTCCAGGCCCGGGGGATGACGTGGGCCGGGGGTCGAAGGCGGGACAGGCGAGAGCGAGGTACGGTGAGGAGATCAGCGGTGGAGGAGCGGAGGGTGAGGCCTGGGCTGTAGAAGGAGAGAAGGGAGGTGAGGTAGGAGGGGGCGAGGTGATGCACAGCCCTGAAGCCCAGGGTGAGGAGTTTCTGCCTGATGCGCAGATTGATTGGTAGCCACTGGAGATTTTTGAGGAGGGGAGTGATATGCCCAGAGCGTTTCTGGACAAAGATAATCCGGGAAGCAGCATGAAGTATGGATTGAAGTGGAGAGAGACACGAGGATGGGAGATCAGAGAGAAGGCTGATGCAGTAGTCCAGACGGGATAGGATGAGAGCTTGAATGAGCAGGGTAGCGGTTGGGTTGGAGAGGAAAGGGCAGATCTTGGCAATGTTGTGGAGCTGAGACTGGCAGGTTTTGGTGACGGCTTGGATGTGAGGGGTGAATGAGAGAGCGGAGTCGAGGATGACACCAAGGTTGCGGGCTTGTGAGATGGGAAGGATGGTAGTGCCGTTAACAGAGATGGGAAAGTCAGGGAGAGTGCAAGGTTTGGAGAGGGAAGACAAGGAGGTTCAGTCTTCGACATGTTGAGCTTTAGGTAGCGGGCAGACATCCAAATGGGAGATGTCCTGAATGTAGGACTGTAGATGTCCCTGAGATGTCTTCCCAGTGGAATGGTTTCCCCTGGAATTAGAGGCAAAGACTCTGCCTCTTGGACCCTTCTGGCTTTTTTTACTGGAATTTGCTAAGCACTGACTATGTGTCAGGCACTGTACTAAGAGCTGGGGAAGATACAAGCTAATCAGGTTGGACACAGTCTATGTCCCACAAGGAACTCACAACCTTAATCCCCATTTAACCAATGAAGTAACTGAGGCACAGAGCATTGACTTTCCCAGGGTCACACAGTGGAGAAATGACCGAGCTGAGATTAGAACCCAGATCGTCTGTCACCCAAGACCGTGCTCAGTCCACTAGGCCATGCTGTTTCTGAGCTATTCCAAGTCTGCAAAAAGGTTAGCTGATGATACCAGCCTGGGCCATTAGTTCTTCCCACCTCCACAGAGTTTCACGGTGTCAGTTGGGGTAACTAATTCTCACCCGACTCTCAATTATGTAGTCTACTCTGTCATCTAAGATGAGACTTTGCACCACGAGAGGCATTTTAAAGCATGTGAAGCATGATGGGAAGTTTCAATGCCTTGGTCATCACCTCCCGATAGAGCCACACCTTCCCTCTGAAGTGCTTCGAGGCCTGACTGATCAAATGCTTAATAGTATCTTGGGTCTTCTTCCATTATGACACCTGGAACCAATACATTCTCTATCAGGTAATAGCTTGTGTCACTGAGAGAAAGGTAAAAACCAACTGACAAATTTGTCCCTTTCCCTGCTCTTCCCTCGCCACCATAAGCACCTCTATCTTTTCCATTCCTACCTTTTCTGTAAATGGAATTTGTTAAGTGCTTACTACGTGCCAGGCACTGTCATAAGCGCTGAGGTGGGTACAAAATAATCAAGTTGGACACAGCCCCTGTCCCTCATGGGGCTCAAAGCCTTAACCCCCATTTTGCAGATGAAGGAACTGAGGCACAGAGAAGTTAAGTGACTTGCCCCAGGTCACACAACCGATAAGTGGAGGAGGCAGGATTAGAACCCAGGTCCTCTGGTAACCAAGCCTGTGTTCTTTCCAAAGAGTCATGCTGCTTCTCACAGTGGATCTAGACTGCTCCATAACAGCTCTCAGTTTCAGGAGCAGATGCAGACTTATGCAAACATTGATCCCTCTAATTGGACACTGACCTATTTAAGCAGCTTTCTTTGGGCAGGAATGATTTGACAAGCAGTCTCAGTGCCGGTGATTTGATCTTGGGCTCCTCGAAGTTGTTTTTGTTCTGATTTGCTTAATCTAGTGCAGAATCAATGAATGAAAGCACACTTTGACTGCCTTCATAGCTAAGCATCATGATATGGATGTGGAATGCCAACCACGGGTCATTCTTCCTAATACTGTCCCTCTTCCGATTGTTGATTGGAAAAAGAGTTAGCAATGGTTTGTTTTCAAATTTACAAGGAGTTCCCCTCTTCTATGACCTGCTTCACAGGAATCAAATTAGGAAAACCCCATTCTACTGTTAATGACTATATCTGGTACAATGTGATATTCAATGAAGCTATAGGAAAAAGACATTAGGAATAAGACAACATTGTTGCTAAAGAAACATTTACTTCATTCTTTAAACTAGAATAGGTCTGACAGTGTGCTATTGAGCAGGCTCCTCTCATTACTCTCAGTCGAGATGAGAGACAGATGAAAAGATGAAGGAAAGCAGCTGTACCAGGAGCAAAACCAGCTCTTAACAAGTAAAGCTTGCTAAATAAGCTGAGAAACTCTTTAGTAGTTCATGTAGTGGTATTTCTTGAGCAACTACTGAATGCAATACACTATAACAAGCTCTTGGAAAATACAGCAGACATATAAGACATGTGCTTCACATTTTCCTAAGAGAGGTACCTGAAATTCATGTTTGCCACTTCCCTGACTTGTATAAACATCACCGTTTTCACAGGGTGATACCTATTTATCTTCAGAAGTCACTTTTCTGCTCCATAGTTTCCTGAGAGCATTTTTCACCTGGACATTTCTCAGGGTGTAGATGAGGGTTTTACCATAGGGGTTAAAATCGTGTAAAATGCTGCAATAGCTTTATCAATGGGGAAGGTGGAGGCGGGCCACATATACATAAATATACACGGAACAAAGAACAGGACGATGATGATGTGGAAGACGCAGGTGGAGAGCGCTTTGTGACTACCTTCTTTACTGTGTGTTTTCAGGGAGCACAGGATCATGACATAGGAAATCATCAACATGACAAAGTTTAATAGACAGATCAACCCACTGTTGGTGGCTACAAAGAGGCCGAGGGTGTGTGTGTCCATGCTGGCAAGCTTCAGCAAAGGGTTCAAATCACACAGGAAGTGATCAATGACATTGGGGCCACAGAAGGGTAAATCGACCATGAAGAGAATCTGGATGGTTGTGTACACCAGGGGTCCTGTCCAGACGACCCCCACCAGCACACCACACACACGCCAGTTCATGATGGTCGTGTAATGCAGCAGTTTACATATCGCCACATAACGGTCACAGGCCATCACTGTGAGGAGAATAATTTCGGCCCCACCAAAAAAATGCTCTCCAAAGACCTGAGTCATACAGACTTTGAAATAGATGATTTTCTTCTCACAGAGAGAGTCACCAATCAGTTTAGGTATGTTGATAGAAGAATAGCAGCCGAAGATAAACAACAAATAGGCCAGAAAGAAATACATGGGGGAGTCCAGAGTCTTACTGGTGGTTATAGTTACCACAGTGATTATATTTCCCACCATAGTGATGATATAGATGATTAAAAAGACAACAAAGATGACTTTCTGCTTCCTTGGATTTGGTGTAAGCCCCAATAGAATAAATTCTGTCACATTGTTTTTATTACCCATCAACTCAGGGTAGGTGTTGAGGGCATGAGTGAGAGCTGCATAGAGAATGAAGATCCTCTTTAGTTTTGCTTTGAAACGATCAAGTAACAGAACTCCAAGTACAACATCTCTATCATCTTGTTAGTTTTCCCCCGAACCCCAGGGCGGGATGGGAAAGTATTTATTGTACTCCATTCACACAGTGGGAAATTGAAGCAGATCAGGTTAACCTGACTCCTCAAACGCGAAGGATAATTACTCTCCAGTGGTTCAAAGACTTATTGCAGGTGCATCTCCTTTAAGGGGCCTTCCCTGACTAAGTCCCCCTTTTCTCTTCTCCCTCATATTTGTTTGGTACTTCCTGTGTACCGAGCACTGTACTAAGCACTTGGGAGAGTACAATGTAATAATAGTCTAGACAGGGAGACAGATATAAATATAAACAAATAAATTACAGAAATGTATGTAAGTGCTGTGGGGCTGTGTGCGGGGGGGATGAATAAAGGGAGCAAGTCAGTGCTCGGTACACAGGAAGCGCTAAACAAATATGATTGAATGAATGAATGAACTTACCCACAGGTGTCCTAAATGGTCAGTGGTGGAGTTGGGAACATAGTCAATATCTTCAAAGCCTTTTCCATGCAGTCATCCCTGGAGTACATTCTGTTTGATTTCCATGCCCTTTTAAATAGACAAGAAGCTCAGTAACTCTGACTATTCCAGTCTCATAAATGCCAACTGATAATCACATTTACATTCCCCATAAGAGAAAAAGTGCACTAGGCTGATGGTTCAGGACCTTCTAAAATCCTACTGGGCAGAGGATAATAAACCAGATGTTTAGCAGACAAGAAATCTATAACCTTTTGTATTCCCCTGATGCTCTTCTGAGATTATTTCTCCTCATGTCAGCTTTAGGTTTCTTCCTCCTTCATATGGGATCAGTGGTCATTTATTTTCCAGAGAAAGAAGAAAAGACATTCTGCCAAGGAAACAGATTGTAGGTAACCCAGGAATCTCACATAGAAACATAAACCACACAATAAACTCAGAATTTTATGTAAACTAGCAGACTCTCTTTCTATTGATGAGTGATAACTGCTAGTTCTCCAACTTCTACTGGTGGTAGAGCCAAGCTTAAAATCTTTGTTATAATTTTTAATGTGTGGGTATTGGTACAAACGAAGCATTGGAAGGTGGTATCCAAACTTTCAAAAACTATCAAGCTCTGAGAAAAGACGTGAATAGTGGTTATGGTCAGGACATGTGTCTGCTTACTGTTATACTGTTCTCTCCCAAGTGATTAGTACAGTGTTTTCAACATAGTAAGGTATTTTCTAAAGGTATTTGTTTAGTACATACGATGTGCAAGCACTGTACTATGTGCTGGGGTAGATACAAGTTGATCAGGCTGGACTCAGGCCCTGTCCCACATGGGGCTCTTAGTCTTAATATGCATTTTACAGGTGTGGTAACTCAGTTACAGAGGAGTTAAATGCCTAGCCCAAGGTTCCACAGCAGACAAGTGTTGCAGCTAGGATTAGAACCCTGGTCTTTCTGATTCTCAGATCGTGCTCAATCCAAGAGGCTACACTGCTTCTCCTCCAGGCGGCCTTCCCAGACTGAGCCCCTTCCTTCCTCTCCCCCTCCTCCCCCTCTCCATTCCCCCATCTTACTTCCTTCTCTACGCCACAGCACCTGTATATATGTATATATGTTTGTACAAATTCATTACTCTATTTATTTATTTATTTATTTTACTTGTACCTATCTATTCTATTTATTTTATTTTGTTAGTATGTTTGGTTTTGCTCTCTGTCTCCCCCTTCTAGACTGTGAGACCACTGTTGGTTAGGGACTGTCTCTATATGTTGTCAGCTTGTACTTCCCAAGCGCTTAGTACAGTGCTCTGCACACAGTAAGCGCTCAGTAAATACTATTGATTGATTGATTGATTGTTTCCTAGTCCTTGGCAGCAACTTCACAGTAGCCCTGTTGGAACAAGAAAACTCAGATAGGTCTCAATGTAGACAGTGAGTAGATGAGAATGGATTTAGGAAGCTATCAACATTATGTTCTCAGCAAAGAGACACCACCAAGATTAATAATAACAATAATAATAGTGGTATTTGTTAAGCAATTATTCTGTGCTAGGCAATACACTAAGCACTGAGGTGGATACAAGCAAATCAGGCAGGACACAGTCCCTGTACCATATGAGGCTCAAGGTCTCAACACTCATTTTACAGGTTAGCTAACTGAGGACCAGAGAAGTGAAGTGACTTGCCCAAAGCCACACAGCAGTCAAGTAGAAGAGTTAGGTTAGAACTCAGGTCCTTTGACTCTCAATCTCATACTCTTTCCACTAGGTCATACTGCTCCCAGTTGCGATATGTTTATTAAAGAATCATTTCAAGACAATATCAAATGAATGTAAGTATAGACCTAGAAAGATACTTGGATATTTTTGTGAGCTATAGGAAGAGAATCTATTTGTATACATCACCAAAAGTATTAAAGAGTAATGACGAAAATGTACATTTTTGAATATGAATGCAAAGTAAAAATCAGAAGGGCTGGAAAGGTTACATTAGTCAGATGTGTTGATGCTGAAAAGGTTTGAAGAATTGGGGTTTTATCCTATCTCTCTGCTTACCTCTTCACATAATAAATATGCCCTTAAAGCAGAATCTTCAGATTGTCTAGTCACAAAGTCAGCAGTCAGCAATTCATTTTAGTAAATCTTCTCAGGGAAATGCATTTAGTGGTAGAAATTCACATCCTGTTCACTGAACCTCTTTGCTCATTAAGGAGACAGGACAATGAATAGAACAGGGAGGACATTCTGAACTTCCCCTTTTTAAATCTATAGCCACAAAAAAGGAAAGAATTGGAGTTAATGGCTCTCCCCCTAGCCCCACTCTCAAATTGCTCTTACTCAGATTTTTCTTTGGGTTACAGAACAACATTTAAAGTTGCCTCGATAGGGCTGTGGGGACCTATTGTAATACCTAGGGCTCTGAGTCTCTGTAGAATTTCTTACCTCCCTTTCTGATAGGGTCTTTATGCCAAAAGCAGTGGTTAAACCTTACATGAATCTGGCTAGTTCTTTGAGAAAATGCCCGTGTCCTTGACTAATTTGTGCTTTTCATTACGAACCTTGTCTTGTACCAGGTTCTTGACAACATCCTTGAAAGTGGCACCGGTTATTACATAGACTCTGACATTAGCTCCCATCGTGGGGGTCAGTGAGAGGGCTCAGCATCCTGTGATTATGTGTTGAACAATAACAACCTACAAGGTTGCATCATTTGAATGGACTGTCCCTGATGTTAAGTCTATTCTGTGAATTCAGAAAGGATTTCTGTAGTCCCCCAACTGAACCCCTAACTGGGGTTCAGACTCTGAAGAGACTCTTGGGGATGAAAACACCAGCAAGGTGAATTTCTACTGTGGACAAAACACCAGCAAGCAGTTCATCCAATGCTGAAGTTCACAAAAGGGGTTCAATGACTGGTGCACTTCCCTTGAGAGCTTTTCATAGAATAGGGAGCCTTCTCATCTCTGCCATTCAGAATGGCAGGTCAATCAATCAATCAATCAATCGTATTTATTGAGCGCTTACTGTGTGCAGAGCACTGTACTAAGCGTTTGGGAAGTACAAGTTGGCCACCCCAGGTGAATTACAGCTGCTGCTGGGAAGTCCCCCAAGTCTTCCCTTTCAGTCTAGAAATCCCCAGCAATGAGAGGCTTCTATCCGCAGGCTGGACCAGGAAAGAGAAGCAACCGACAGACCACTTGGATAGGTAATAATAATAATTATGGTATTTGTTAAGTTCTTACTCTGTGCCAGGCACTGTACTAAGTGCTGGGGTGGATAGAAGCAAATCGGATTGAACACAGTCCTTTGTCCCACTTGGGGTTCACCCAAATGTGTGGTCTTTTAGTTGTCACTACAGTGAATCTTAATCTTTGCAATACGACTTGCCTCTCATTTAGCTTCCCTGAAATCTCTCAGCTCTGAGGGGAGATGCAAAGCTCTCTCCACTTGTACTACCCACATCACTGCTGTTATCTTATTTTTTGTACATTTCATCTTTGTGTGTGTGCGACCTACATCCACCCTGCCCATCGATGAGGTGACAGCAGTATTTTATTCTATTATAAGCCCCATGATAAACCCTTAAATCTATATTCCAAGAAACTCAGAAGTGAAAATTTTCATGGAAGAGGTATAGTGCAGGAAAGTGCCAGTTTTCATCCATAAAAGTCTCAGTACCAAATTAATTTATTGGTATATAGAGAAATTTGTTAAAAGAGATTTTCTGTTTATTTTTCGAGGAAAAATTTCCCCACTATTGATCAAGAGGATGCTGGACACTGAAATAAGTAGATCGTACATGCAGCCAAGCACACTGTAACCCTTCTCTCCCAGGTTTCATATTCATATTATTGTCAGTCTCCCCATCTAGATAAAGCTCATTATGGGCCGGGAATGTGCCTGCTAATTCTCTTGTATCACACTTTCCCAAGTGCTTAGAACGATGGTCCGCACATAATAAGCACTCAATAAATACCATTGTTTGATTCACTGATTGATTGGTAGAAAGAATGGGTGATCCAAGAACGAGTGAAGTCAAGGAAGCCAAGTCGTTTCCATGCTCGGTAACTGTCACAAGAGAGTAGTGGAGAACACCTCCCCTAACCCTAAACCTGGATTCAGAGATGCTCAGATGCTTTTAAGTCCCTCTACCTCCCTTGGGGGAATGATTTGGGCTGGGAAATAGATAGGGAGGGTTAGATCTGTGGTGATTTGCTGCAGCTGTCCTTAGCTCCCCCCAAATTCCCCAGACCTAGCCTTTCACCTGCCTGATTTTTCAGTTTTTCGAGAGGTCTTACATTGGCCAGAAAGCAGCCAGGACTGCTGGTTGTGAAGTGGTCAATCAATTCTCTGAAGTGACCAAGTGCAAACCTCCTATAGAGACAGAAAGGGATAGAAGGAAGAGTTGAGATGTTCTTTCAAGCAAGAGGGGAAGAATCAAACTTTACTTGTAAACTTTGATTTCAAAATTTGCTTACAAATGGGTTTTCCAAATTTTAGATCCTGCTGGACATGCTCCCTCTAGTTATTTGTAGCTATCTCCTGATGTTGCCAACATTATCTCAAGAGCCCAATTCTTCCTTCCTGCTGATGCTGGTGCCAGATCATACTTGTCAGTTCCTGCACTCACTACCGAGTCCCAAAAAGGGCATGGCCTCCACGGTATCCTCAGCAGGATGCATATGAAATAGTAATAACAATTATAATTGTGATATTTGCTAAGTGCTTACCATGTGCCAGACACTGTACTAAGTGCTTGAGTGGATATAAGCATATAGGGTTGGCTGCTGTCCCTGTCCCATGTGGGGCTCACCGTCTCAATCCCCATTTTACAGATGAGGTAACTGAAGCTCAGAGAAGTGAAGTGACTTGCCCAAAGTACCACAGCAGACAAGTGGTGAAATGTGTTTATATTATGTTAGCTCTCTGATCACCAGCAGGCATATGAAAGACAGAGGAGGGGGAAAGGGGTGGTGCTATTTGCCTAAGAGGTATTTGATTGCATTATGGATGTGCCTGGGCTCCCCTATCTGATTGACCTACATCTTGTTAAGGGGGATGATTTACAACTTGCTAATGAATTGACAATTCCTTTGAATGATTTCCCAATTCTGGAATGCAATCTGAAGCAACCTAGGAGGGCTTGGGTTCTAAATCTCGCCCTGCCACTTGCCAGCTTTAGGACCTTGGGAAAGTCACTTCTCTGTGTCTCAGATACCACATTTACAAAATGGCAATTAAGTCTGTGAGCCCTATGTATGATGTGGACTGTATCCAACCTGATTAGCTTGTACTTACCCCAGAACCTATTACAGTGCCTGTATATGCTGTGATTTACTTACATTTATTTATTTATTTATTTATTTATTTATTTATTTATTTATTTATTTATTGATCTATCCATCTATTTATTTATATTAATGTCTGTCTCCCCCTCTGGACTGTGAGCTCATTGTGGGCAAGGAATGTGCCTGTTTGTTGTAATACTGTACTCTCCCACACACTTAGTATAGTATAGTGCTTTACACAGAATAAGCACTCAATAAATACAATTAAATGAATGAATGAATACCTGGCATACAGTAAGCACTTAACAAATACCATTAAAAAATTAAACATTTAAAAACAAAAGACAAATCAAACTTTGCAGTTTCTTACCTCTTTTGACCAAGACATAGTGGAGCATATGGGATGTGGTGTCAGCCCGTCAGTAAATCATATTTGTTGAGTGTTTACTGTGTGCAGAGCTCTATACTTAGAGCTTGGGAGAGTACAATATAACATTATAACAGACACATTCCCTGCCCAGAATGAGCTTTCAGTCTAAAGGGGGAGACGGACATTAACATAAATAAAATTATAGATGTGTATATAAGTTCTGTAGGGCTGGGAGAAAGGATGAATAAAAGGAGGAAGTCGAGGTGACACAAAATAGAGTGGAAGAGGAAAGGAGGGCTTAGTCAGGGAAGGCCATTTGGAAGAGATGTAATTTCAGTGAGACTTCAAAGAGGGGGAGAGTAGTTGCCTGTTGGATATGAAGAGGAAGAGCATTTCAGGCCAGAGTTGAGATGTGGGCGAGAGGTCGAAGGCGAGATAGACGAGATCGAGGTACAGTGAGAAAGTTTGCATTAATATTAGGAGACTGAAGTCTTCAGGATGATCCCAAGTGAGCTGGAGTCTTGTGTGTTTTGAAAGGCCACTTCAATGGACACCATCTCTACTGCTGACAGATCCCCATTCTTAAATGGATGTTATCTACATAGAACTTCAGTGTAGATCAGCTGGCATTTTTGGATAATATGTTCTCCCATGCATTCTGTCAGAATTAATGCGTTGTTTGGCTAAATCCATGAAATACTCTTGAATAATAATAATCATAATGTTGGTATTTGTTAAGTGCTTACTATGTGCCAGGCACTAGGTTCTCTGTGGGCATGAGCTATTCTTTCCCCACAAAATGTGGTCACTGGGGGCTAAGGGTTGAGTAGGTTTGGGAATGGAATGGAGAACATCCAGGAATAGGACTCGTGAATCTGGACAAAACTGTCCATCAGAAAGACTCTTGCCAACCAGGCAAGCAGGAAGGCAAGGTTGGCATGCAAGCCCAACTTTTGACTGAATTTAAAGAGAAATCTGTTAAATTGAGAACAAAATAGAACATTCAGTAAAACCAAGTGGACTTGCCATACATAATAAGGCCAAATGTTAAATCAACCTGGATTGCATTAGTTTCAGTAGGACCTGTGCTCTCTTCATCTTTGATTTTGTTTTCTGAACTGATAATTTTGCTCCCTGTTGCCAAGATGTAACACTGGCTATTTTCCTAAGGGAGCATTCTATTTGTCATATTCAACTCTTTTGTCCTCTACATTGTGAGCATTGAATGTGTCTACCAACTCTGATATATTTTACTCTACCGAGCAGTTAGTACAATGTTCTGCTCAGAGGAAGTGCTCAATAAATGCCACTGATTGATTTTTCCTATTAACAACGTTATCAAACTAAAGTGCCCACTGATGTTCTTGACAAATGTGTGAAGTCAGAGAGGCAAAAGTCAGGCAAGCAAATGAGCAATCTCTTTTGCTTGAAATACACAGACAAATGAGATGGAAAATTTCCCTCCAAAATTGTCTGAAAAATTGTCTCAGCTATCTTCTTCAAATAAACAGTGGACATTTGGTTGCAAGGTTCTTGTAACTGGCAATTTGACGATGGTCATAGGAGGAGCAGCAATGATTTCTCTTTCAGGATCAAAATCCAGTGAAAAATGTGTTTTTCCTTCTCTGCATCTGTACTCATTTTTCTAGAGAAAAATTCAGTTTTGCATCATCTTGGGCAAACCTTCCACAAGGTGAGACTGGTCCTATTCCCATGAGACTGATTTGAACAGAATGTTATGAGGTTCCTGAGTATCTGTGGAATCCAGCTTAAGTGTGAGAGGAGAAACAGTGTACCTCTTGAATCTGCTTCAGGGCAGACCTAGAGCAAGGATGGACAAATCGAGTCAGGTAGAGATGTTTGTCACAGTCTTGGCAAAATATATTCTTTTTGACCTGGAGAAGTCGCCAAGTTTTTAGTGCACTTAGAAGTCCTCCTTCATAAAGGATCCAGATGTTCTGAGGGGAGGATCTTGAGCTAATATTGCAGAAAAAGATTGGCAACCAAAGGAAATTGGACTAAAATTCGTTGCTGCTCTAAATCCGGACTTTACTCCAAGAAAAGAGATCTCAGGCCTATTTTAGGTTTATCCAGAAGCCATTTGGGAACTTGTGGAATCTCAGACCTGATGTTTTTCTAGTTTCTAGGATTTTGTATCTTTAGCGGTAGTAAGGAAACAAAGCTGGGAAACATGGTTGTGGCTGGAATGAAGTAGCCACCAGTTCCTTTCACTTAACCGTGTTAGGCTTTGGTCTGTTCTACCTCAAGGAGACTGTAACTGGAGCGAGTCATTGCTGGAGTTGGGTGAACAGGGAACACAGGAAGAAACCCACATCTACATCTAGAGAAGCAGCGTGGCTCAGTGGAAAGAGCACGGGCTTTGGAGTTAGTGGTCAGGGGTTCATATCCCGGCTCTGCCAATTGTAAGCTGTGTGACTTTGGGCAAGTCACTTAACTTCTCTGCCTCAGTTACCTCATCTGTAAAATGGGGATTAAGACTGTGAGCCCCCTGTGGGACAACCTGATCATCTTGTAACCTCCCCAGCGCTTAGAACAGTGCTTTGCACATAGTAAGTGCTTAATAAGTGCTATTATTATTATTATTATTATCATTATCTACAAAGGCACAAAAAGTGAGTGTTTGGATGGGTCTTTAATCACTCCTCCAAGAGAAAAAATAGTCACAGGTTTTCATCTTTGAGAAATCAGAATCCTGTAAATTGATCCATTTAATGAGCACCTACTATATGCCGAGTACTGTACTAAACACTTGGGAGAGTACAATCAAATTATTAGATATTTAAGGAGCTTGCATTTTAACAGGGGAAACATACTGAAATAATATATAGAGAGGAGGATAGGGCAAAAGGGGGTGTGTACATGAATTAATGCTTGAATAATTGATTACATAAGATATAGACATAAGTGTTCTGGAAGCTTGAGTTTTTAGGTACTCAGATGGCACGGAAGTGCTGGGATGGAAAGGGAAGGAAATATAGCCTGAGTAGAGGAAATAATTCATCAAAGTAGATCTCTTTGTTGGGGATATGATTTCAGAAACACTTTGAAATTGGGAAGATTGAGGAAGTGGGGAAGGGGGTTCTGTAGGATTTTCAGAGGGAGGAAGTTCCAGGCAGAGAGAAAAACATGAGAAAGCAATTCCTAGCAGAGGAGACAAGAATAAAGCACTGTTCATGAGGAGTGAAGATGGCTAGTTGGGTTTAGTGGGAAAAGAGAATTGATAAGTAGGAAGGACAGAGTTTATTAAGTGCTTTAAAGCCAGTGATTAGGAGTTCCTACTTGAAGTGGAGAGGACTGGAAAACCATTGGAAGTTTTTGAGGAGTGGAGAGATGTGGCAGAACAATATATTAGAAAGATCAACATTTTAGAGAACCAGTGTGGCCTAATGGATAGAAGAGCATGGGTCTGGGAGTCAGAAGGAAGCGGGCTCTAATCCCTGACCTGCCCTTAACTTGCTGTGTGACATTTGGCAAGTCACCTCACTTCTTCGTGCCTCAGTTACCTCATCTGTAAAAAGGGGATTAAGATTGTGAGCCCACTGTGGAACATGAATTGTGTCCAACCTGATTAGCATGTATGTACCCCAGCATTTAGTATAGTGCATAGTAAGCACTGAACAAATATAATTAAAAAATGATGCAGGGCTCAGAGTGAAATATGGGTAGGAGAGGAGAGCGACTGATGCAGCTGTCAATCCATGAGTGTGTCTCTGAGAGGGAATATCTTGCGAGCTACTAGCTAAAGTAGTTTATCAAATGAGCTATTGAGGTTGGGGAACAATACTACAAATATCACAGGAAATTATCCACTTTAATATTACTAATTTAAGAAATTATCCCTTCCTTTCTGGCTGATAATTACTTCAATAACATTTTTTTTTCATCTCATTGAAAGGAATTTTATTCTACCTCTTACTGGCCAGCATTTTTTTCTAATGATGATCATGTGTGGAGGCTGCAAAGTCCATATGAATATCCATTTCTCATTCATGAGCCTATATTAAGGCAGCTAATTGGAAAACCACTTATGTAGGGCACCAATAAAACTGTGAATAAAATTTGGAATTGACCAAATTTGTCCCAAATCCAAAACCAGTTTTGAAAGAACTCCAGGGAACAGTTATATGTTTCTATTGGAAATTTCAGATGTATACAGATGCTCAAAATGTCTTTTTCACTGCATTTATTTTAGGCCCTTCAGAAATATTGCCCATATTTCTACTCTCCCAAGCACTCAGTGCAATGCTCTTCACGTAATTGTTTGCTGTGTGTAGAGTACTGTATTAAGTGCTTGGGAGAGTACAATATAACAGAGTTAATAGATATGTTCCCTACCCACAACGAGCGTACAGGCTAGAGGGAGAGACAGACAGTATAAATAAATAAATTACAGATACGTACATAAGTGCTGTGAGGCTGAGGGAATGATGTAAATCCAAATGCAAAGGTGATGCAGAAAGTAGTGGTAGAGGGGGAAATCAGGGCTTATTCAGGAAAATTCTCTTGGAGATCTGCCTTCAACTAGACTTTGAAGGTGGGGAGAGTGATTGCCTGTTGTATATGTAGAAGGAGGGCATCCAGGACAGAGGCAGAATTTGGGCCAAAAGTCGGCAATGAGATAGACAAGATAAACGTACAGTGAGTAGGTTGGCATTAGAGGAGTGAAGTGTCTGGGCTGGGAATAGTGAGGTAAGGAATAGTGAGGTAAGGGAATAGTGAGGTAGGGAATAGTGAGGTAAGGTGGCAGTGGGAAAGGTGATTAAGTGCTTTAAAGCTGATGGTAAGGAGTTTCTGTTTGATGTGGAGGTTCTTGAAGAGTGAGGAATCATGGACTGAGTGGTTTGTAGAAAACTACTATGGGCAACAGAGTCAAGTATGGATTAGAGTGGGGAGAGATGGGAGGCAGGGAAGTTAGAAAAGAGGTGAATACAGTGATCAAGGCGGCATAGGAGAGTGCTTGTGTTAATATGGTAGCATTCTGGATGGAGAGGAAAAGGCAGATTTTAGTTATGTTGTAAAGGTTGGACTGACAGGATTTAGTGACAGATTGAATATCTGAGTTTAATGAGAGACTTGAGTCGAGGGTAACACCAAGGTTATGAATTTGTGAGTCAGGAAGGATGGTGGTGCTGTGTAGAGTGATGGGAAAGTCATGGAGAGGACAGGGTTTGGGCGGGAAGATACGACAGTGCTGTTTAGGACATGGTACGTTTGGGGTATCATTGGGACACATAAGTAGAGATGTCTTGAAGACAGGAGGAAATTTGAGACTGCAGAGGAGAGAGATCTGGGTTGGAGATGTAGATTTGGGAATCATCTTCATAGAGATGGTAGTTGGAGCCATGGGAGCAAATTAGTGGGGGTGGGTGTAGATAGAGAATAGGAGGGGATCCAGAACTGAACCTTGAGGGACCCCCAGAGTTAGGGCATTGTGAGGCAGAGGAGGTGCCTGCCAAAGAGACTGAGACTGAACAGCTAGAGAGATAGGAGAACCAGGAGAACCAGGACAGTAGACATTCAATACATTGATTGATTGATGTGAACAGTGGGTGGGCATTGAAAGTTTGAGAAAAAGGATGCAGGATATAGGATACAACGAATCTAGGGAGTTGAAAATTATTTGTTAAAGAGGGATAGCAGGAAATGGGGAGGGGAAAGCGCAATGCCTTACTGGAAGAGCCCTACACATTTCCATATGTTTTTTTCTGGGAAGCAGAAGCCCAAGAGGGGATTTAGTAGAAACCCATTCCTGTAAGGAAAGGAGTAAACTACCCGGTATGTTTCTTCTTGTGACTGTCCGTGTTTTTCAAAGCACTACTCTCCTCATCTTCAAAGCCCTTCTAAAATCAGGTCTCCTCCATGAAGCTTTTTCCTGACTATGCTCTCATTTCTCCAATTTTCCCTCTCTTCTGCACTTTTGGGTCTCTACCCATTAAACACTTTGACATTCATCCCAGCGACACAGTGCTTATATCCATCTATCATTTATTTTAATGTTTTTGTCACTCCCTGCAGCCTGTGTGCTTCCTGTGGGTAGGGATCAGGTCTACCTACTGTAGTCAGTTATTTAATCATACTTATTGAGCATTTATTATGTGCAGAGTACTGTATTAAGCCGTTTGGAGAGTACAATATAGCAATATAACAGACACATTCCCTGCTCACAACGAGCTTACAATATCTACTGCATTTTATTCTCCCAGGCATTGAATACAGCACTCCAGGCATTCAATGAATACCACTGATTGAATGATTGATTGATAATAGGACAGGAAAGAGGATCCAATATCCTTAATTCAATAAGTAAACCCCTTATTTTGAGAATAAAACAGGGAGATTGTAGTTTTATGGATTATGAACATTTTCAGGAATCTTTGTGGCCATTTGCTTCCTTTCACCAATAGAACCCATGACCTGTAGGAGAGTCTCTCTGGAGTGGAATCACAGGAGCAGGATTGTCTGAAAGAGGAACGAGGCAATCACAATGAGAGGAGGGGAGGGAATAAACAATCTAACAGTAGGTACCCCTTGTCTACTAAAAAGAAACAACAGTTTTCTAAAGCAAAGAATTCAGCAAGCCTATTCGTGGCTTAGTGGAAAGAGCACTGGCTTGGGAGTCAGAAGTCGTGGGATCTAATTCCAAGTCCACCACTTGTCAGCCATGTGACTTTGGGCAAGTCGCTTAACTTCTCTGTGCCCCAGTTACCTCATTTGTAAAATGGGGATTAAGACTGTAAACCCAATGTGGGGGCATCCTGATTACCTTGTATCTACCACAGCGCTGAGACCAGTGCTTGGCACATGGTAAGTGCTTAGCAAGTGCCATTATTATTATTATTATTCTGATCATCCCTCAGTAAAGCAAGATGGCTATTGTTGGGCGCTCCAGTAAATCAATCACATTTATTGAGCACTTAATGGCTGCAGAGCACTGATGATGATTATGATGATGATGATGGTATTTGTTTTGCGCTTAATTTGTGCCAAGCACTGTCCTAAGCACTGGGGTAGATACAAGGTATTCAGGCTGTCCCATATGGCTAGAGAAGCAGCGTGGCTCAGTGGAAAGGGCACGGGTTTGGGAGTCAGACGTCATGGGTTCTAATCCCAGCTCTGGCACTTGTCAGCTTTGTGACTTCGGGAAAGTCACTTATCTTCTCTCTGTCTTAGTTACCTCATCTGCAAAATGGGGATTAATAATGTGAGCCCCACGTGGGACAACCTGATTACCTTGTATCTCCCTCAGCGCTAAGAACAGTGCTTGGCACATTGTAAGTGCTTAACAAATGCCATCATATATCCCCATTTTACAGATGGGGGAACTGAGGCACAGAGGACTTAAGTGACTTGCCCAAGGTCACACACTGACAAGTGTCGGGGCCGAGATTAGAACCCACGACCTCTAACTCCCAAGCCCGTGGTCTTTCCACTAGGCCACACTGCTCCACAAGCACTGTACTAAGTGCTTAGGAAAATTCAATACAACAGAGTTTGTCGACATGTTCTCTGCTCACATTGAGCTTACAATCAAGAGGGGGAAACCAACATTAATTATAAATAAATAAATTACAGTTAGGTACATAACTTCTGTGGGGCTTAGTGAGGGGTGAATAAAGGGTGAAAATCCAAGTGAAATGCTACCAGTTGTACTAGCCTCGCTGGTTGACAAGCTCTGAACTAAGTGTAAAGAATACTGGATTCAGCATGTCTAAGCACTTAGTTCAGAACTCTGCACAGAGTATGCACTCAGTAAATACTACTAATGGATTGGCTACCCTTGGATGAAGGTGGGGTATAATACAAGTCACTTGGCTTGATTTTTCTTTCTGTCATATGGGACCAAGGTGTTTTAAGAATGAGTGAAATATTACCTGGTAAAAATACAGTATGTTGTGTTCCATGGAACAAAAATGGTGCTAAAGAAATTCAATTATCCTTACCTTTTTAGGTAAACCTGTTCTCTGTTGTGCATGCTCACCGGTGTGTTCATCACCAACACTGAATCAATGGAAAAAAGGAACAATGTGACCGAATTAATCCTCTTGGGATTTACTCAGAATCCAGAGTAGTAGAAATTTTTATTTATTTTGTTCCTAGTCATCTACCTGGTAACTCTTTTAGGAAACCTTCTTGTGGTCATAAGCATCAAGGCCAGCCATAAACTCATCTCCTCTTTGTACTACTTCCTCTCGCACTTATCTTTCAGGGACACCTTCTACTCTTCTTCCATCACACCCAGAATGATTGCAGACAGCCTGTCTGCCAGGAAAGTCATCTCCTATAATGGCTGTATGGTCCAGCTCTTTGTATCACACTTCTTTGGAGGGACAGAGGTCATCCTTCTCATTGTGATGGCCTATGACTGTTACGTGGCCATCTGAAAGCCCCTGCACTATTTGATCATCATGAACCAGCAGGTGTGTACCCTACTGGTGGGGGCGACCTGGTTAGTGGGCTTCTTTCATTCAGTGACTCAGATTCTCTGTCCTATTCCGGCTGCCCTTTTTTAGTCCCAATGTCATTGATCAAAACTTTCTCTGTGACATGAATCCTTTCTTGGAACTCGCTTGCACAGACATCTACGTCATGGGCCTATCGGTAGCTGCCAATGGCAGATCTGCACTATCTGTTTCCTCATGTTGGTTGTCTCCTACGTGGTCATCTTGAACTCCCTAAAAAGGTATAGTTTGGAGGGAAGGCACAAAGCCTTCTCCACCTGTGGCTCTCACAACACAGTCGTTATGCTGTTCTTTGTTCCCTGTATCTTCACCAAATGAGGCCAGTCTCCACCTTCCCAGTGGATAAAGCAGGGGCCGTATTCTATGTTTTCATTACTCCCATGTTAAACCTCTTGATCTACACCGTGAGAAATGCAGAGGTGAAAAATGTCATGAGGAAGTTATGGAGCCAAATAGTGATTTCAAGAGAGAAGTGAATCACTTTCTGGGAATTATAATAATAATAATGATAGCGTTTATTAAGCGCTCACTATGTGCAAAGCACTGTTCTAAGCGCTGGGGAGGTTACAAGGTGATGGGTTTGTCCCACGGGGGGCTCACAGTCTGCATCCCCATTTTACAAATGAGGGAGCTGAGGCCCAGAGAAGTTAAGTGACTTGCCCAAAGTCACACAGCTGACAAGTGGCAGAGCCGGGATTTGAACCCATGACCTCTGACTCCAAAGCCCAGGCTCTTTCCACTGAGACACGCCGCTTCTGTTCTTTTCAGTGGGAGAAGGAAGGAACCAGCGGGTTCTTCAGATGCTTTAAGGAAAATCACTGTGGTGTAATCTCTTCTGAAAGAATCATACTTGAAGGTTTTAATGTATTCTGAATTGTCGGAACAATAAATGTCATTTCCTGTATGTGTTTGTCTTCCTTCTCATTATAGTACTTTCTAATGGTAATTGGAATCCTCTTAAGGGAAGAATAGAAGGGAAAACAGATAATTTTGGTAAATTGGAGAACACTCAGGATTATAAACTCAATATGTGAAATCAATATGTCCAGGGTGACATTGTAATGACTTTATCCATGAAGGAGAAGAGCGATTTTTATTGGGATTTGGATAGACTTGATGCAGCAGAGCCAGCATTCTGTGAAGAAAGAGGGAGGAAAACCTGAGGGAACACCTGGACTTGGGAAAATCAGTAAGAATGGCCCAAGCCTGCTCAAGTGGGCCCTGCATCAGCTTTTTAATCACTAAAATAGCCACCCACTTTCAGATGAAACAAAGCTCATCTTGAATATACTCCAACACAAACAGAGCTCCTGATGGACAATATTACACTTTGACAGTGAAACCTGAAAACTATTCAGGTTATTGTTGTTATACATGATGTAAAATGCTTACCTGACCATCATTAAACACAATAATAATAATTAGAAGAATAATGAAAATAATGAAAATTGTGGTATTTGTTAAGCGCTTACTATGTGTCAAGTGCTGCATTGAGCCCTGGAGTGACACAAGGTAATCTGGTTGGACAGTTTCTGTCCCACATCAGGCTCACAGTCCAAGTAGGAGTGAGAGCAGGTATTTAACCCCCATTTTACAGTTGAGGAAACTGAGGCACCATGAAGTTAAGCCACTTGTCCAAGGTCACATAGCAAACAAGTGTCAGAGGCAAGATTAGAACTCATGTCTTCTGACTCCCAGGCCTGTGGTCTTTCTACTAGACGAAGCTACTTCTCCAAATCCAATCCAAATTTAGTTTAGCAATATCATAAGGTACCAAAAATATTAGTTAAATTGTCCAGATGGTTTGATGTCCATCTTCTGGATAATTAAAATACCTGCAAGAGGCTTAATGATGACCTTCGGTAGCCCTATCAGAGCAAGAGATAGCATGTGTCACTACTAATGACAGCATCACCTATTTTTCTATATGAGATATTACCTGGTGAAATATCTCAAATCTTATATACTCTATTACTTGGCTCCTTGAGGGCAGGGATCATGTATTTTCATTTTATATGAGAAGCAGCACACATGACTTAGTGGAACGAGTACTGGTCTGGGAGTCAAGCAACCAGAGGTTCATTCATTCATTCATTCAATCGTATTTATTGAGCTCTTACTGTGTGCAGAGCACTGTACTAAGCGCTTGGGAAATACAAGTCTGCAACATGTAGAGACGGTCCCTGCCCAACAACGGGCGGGCTCACAGTCTAGAAAATAATAATGATGGCATTTGTAAAGCACTTACTATGTGCGAAGCACTGTTCTAAGCACTGGGGAGGATACAAGGTGATGAGGTTGACCCACATGGGGCTCACAGTCTTAATCCCCATTTTAAAGATGAGGTAACTGAGGCTTAGAGAGGTGACTTGCCCAAAGTCACACAGCTGACAAGTGGCGGAGCCGGGATTAGAACTCATGAACTCTGACTCCCAAGCCCGGGCTCTTTCCACTGAGCCACGCTGCCCTCCTCGCCCTCCTGTAGACTCGGCTTCTGCTGATGTCTGAGACTGCAGCTCTGCCTGGCTGGATGCTTGCCAGAAGGGGAGCTCCCACAAGTAGGTAGGTGAAGTCTATGAAAAATATCAACCTGGGTTTGAGCCCACGAGCACAGACTATACCACCGTTTTCACAAGGTGCAGCACCAATTCTTTTCCAGATCTCCTTCGGACTCACACCGCTCAAGGATGTGCAAGAATTTTCTTGTCTCTCTTAAACTAAAGCCAAACCTCATATGGAATATAAACCCAATCCCAATAATCAGGAGGGTGAACTGTTCTAAATCAGGGAGCCTCATCCTAAAACATTTTATTCTTTCTTTTTAAGGAGACGTGAGGTAAATTTCCCTTGGAAATTTACAGTAAGGTTCAGTTTTTGCACCTACTTTTAAGTAGCCTAACAGTACTATGTATTTAATCTCTCTTTCATTTTCCTTATTATTTCTTCCTAAGTAAAGGCTCCCGATCTCTCCTAGCCGTCCTCTGACTGAATTTTAAGGAGCAAAAGCAACATCCTAACCAGCAGAGTTCTTTCTCCTGAAAATGGATTGGGGAGATATTCTGTGAGGAAAAGTCCAAATATTTTTCCATCTTGAATATACTGTACTAAGCACTGGGGTGGATACAGGATTATAATAATTATGCTATTTGTTAAGTGTTTACTATGTGACAGGCACTGTACTAAGTGCTTGGCACTGTACTAAGCTCTGGGCACTATATTGAGCACTGGACACAGTCCATATCCCACATAGGGCTCATAGTCTAAGTAGGAGGTGGTAGGATTTGATCCCATTTTACAGATTGGGTGCCTGAGGTACAGAGAAGTTCAATGACGTATCCAAGTTTGCACAGCAGACAAGCGACAGAACCAGGATTAGTACCCAGTTCATCTGACTCCCAGGCCCATTCTCTTTTCTCTAGGCCACGTTCTTCCCACTTAACGTCTCTGTGCTTCAGTTTCCTCATCTGTAAAAATGGGAATAAGATCTCTGTCCTACTTCTCTCTTAGACTGGGATCCCCATCCTACCACACCTTGATATACTCCTACTACAACCCAGCCCACACACTTCACTCCTCTAATGTCAACCTTCTTTTTCTACCTTGATCTCATCTATCTTGCCGCCAACCTCTCACCCGTGTCCTTGCCATGGCAAGTCATTTAACTACTTGGTGCCTCAGTTACTTCATTTGTAAAATAGGGATTGAGACTGTGAGCTCCACGTGGGACAACCTGATTACTTTGTGTCTACCCCAGCACTTGGAACAGTACTTGGCACATAGGAAGCGCTTAACAAATACCATCATCATTGTCATCATCATGTCCTACCTCTGACCTAGGATGCCCTCCCTCTTCCTATCCAACAGACATTTACTCTGCCCACCGTCAAAGCCTTATTGAAGGCACATCTCCTCCAAGAGACCTTCCCTGACTAAGCTCTCATTTCCCTCTTGCCTTGCTCTACTCATTCATCCCCCGATCCAGCCCCACAGTATTTATGTACATATCCATAATTTATTTACTTATAATAATGCCTGTCTTCCCCTCTAGACTGTACGCTCAGTGTCTGCAGGGAATGTATCTGTTATATGGTTGTGTTGTACTCTCCCAAGCACTTAGTACAGTGCCCTTTTCACAGTTAGCACTCAATAAATACTACTGATATGTTGATTAATTGATTGCATCTACTCCAGTTTTTAGTACGGTGCTTGGCACCCTAGTAACTATCATTCTTATAATTATTTTACTATCCCAAGTGCTTAGTACAGTGCTTTGTACTCACGCATCCATGACACTTATGTATATATATCCTTATACTCAGTTGCTTCCCTTACCTGTAATTTATTTTAATGCTTGTCTCCCCCACTCCATTGCAAGCTTCTTGAGGTCAGGGATCAAGTCCACCAACTCTATTGTACTCTCCTAGGTACTTATCACAGTGTGCTGTCCAAAGTAAACGTTCAATAAATACGATTGATTGATTGCTCTATATACAGCAGACAGTCAATAAATGCTATTAATGAATTGATTGAAGAAACACTGGGCTTCACCGCTATGGAGATGTCAATGCTATTCCTTTGGTTCCCTCTAGACTGTTAACATGTTATGGGCAGGAATGTGTCTGTTGTTGTAATGTACTTTTCTAAGCGCTTAGTACAGTGCTTTGCACACTGTAAGTGCTCAATAAACACCACAAAATGAAGTAATGAAAGTTCAGCTTCTGTTCCTTTATCGGGGCAGGTTTAGTGCACCTTCAAATGCCTAGTTAGGAAATATTATATGTTGCCAACTTGTACTTCCCAAGCGCTTAGTACAGTGCTTTGCACACAGTAAGCACTCAATAAATACGATTGAATGAATGAATGAATGAAATACTTGGCCCTATCAGAACTCCTGTAAGAAGCTAACAGGCCCGAAATCGGGCACGTGACCACTAGCCAAATATCTTGTTATTTAGTTCACTTCTGCTTGGCATTATGGATGCATTCATCCTTGGAGAATCTCTGCAGATATTACACAACATAGCAGGATGGCATAGAAGGCATCAAATTCCCTGTGCACTGAAAAAAATCCTCAGTGAATTCAGCCAGTGGAGAAATGCCACTGTGAGAATGATGAAACTCTGTTGTTGTTGTTGTTGTTGTTCAGAATGGATTAAGGTCATTCATATCATGGCGTTCACCTCCTCGTGAACATTTTCTATAAAGTGCTCTTCAAGGAAAAGGAAGTGAAACTTCCCAAAGTCAGTTCAGAGCCTACAAATGGGGACATGCATGTTTGTTCCAAGTAAAATAAAATTTGGTCATTTTTTTTTTTGCAAACCTTCTTCAAAAAGATGATTTAGTGCCATTAGAGATACAGTCTTCATCAGACCCTTGGATGTTTATGCAGTTCGCCCTGGAGCTGAAAATTATTTTCTGAAAGCTTCTCAGGATTGGAAGAAAGGATTTCTAACACTAGAGATTGAAAATATCCTTTCCGCTGTTTATGGTCTCCCAGAGACATGGATGGGAGGTGTTCCCTAAATCATCACCGCGGCACAAAAAGGTATTAGGTAAAATGTAAAAGATTTTCCTGTATTAGGTCTGGTAGCATGGTCTCCAAGACAAAACCAGAAATCAAGGCCACAGGGAAAGATTTATAACTTAAGAAAGGATTATTAAAATAGTTCTCCATAAATAGAGAGTAGCCTGACCCGTTTGCAAGAAATTTTGTGATTGTCTATCAAAAGTAGTTTGCCACCTAAACTATTCAAAGCTAGAGAAATAACATCCTCATCTTTGGAAATAGCAAAGATGCATTTTCCCAGTTTGACCTGATTTTTGAGATTAAGTCTTCCAAGTAACGTGTCACATGTTTCTCTTCTCATTGAAAATAATTGAACAAAAACTCTTGAATGTGTTTAGTGGTGAATGGCTGTTTAAAATATGTTGATATGAATATTTGTTTTCTCAGCCTCTTTGTGGAGTTACAACTGCAAAACTTTATGATTGTCACGGCAGGTCCCATGGCAGGGAAATTAAAAATTCAGCTCAAGTATTTTGATGGAGTTTCTTAGGAATAGAGTTCAGGTTATGCTGTATGAGAACATTTTTCAGGTATATTATGGACAATCCCTATATTTGTTGAATCTAAGATATTCTTCACACATCTGTAAGATCACTGTGGGCAGGGTATGTGCCACCTGCTTGTTATGTACTTCCTAAGCTTTTGAACAGAAACGCTGTGTGCCCTAGTGGAAAGAGCATGGGCCTAGGAGTCAGAAGGCCTGGGTTCTAATCCCAGATTCATCACTTACCTTCTGTGTGACCTTGGTCAAGTCACCTAAACAGTGGAAGGATCCTCTCCTCAGAGCGCGCTGCCATAGATGCCCGGGACTCCGTTCCCGAGAGGCCCGCCCGCCATCACACCGCGCAGCCTTGCTGCTCCCGGAAGGATCCTCTCCTCAGAGCGCGCCGCCATAGACCCTCTGGACTCCGTTCCCGAGAGGCCCGCCCGCCCGCCATCACACCGCATGGACCCCGCTGCTCCCGGAAGGCTCCTCTCCTCAGAGCGCCAGAGAGGCCCGCCATAGACACCCGGGACTCCGTTCCCGAGAGGCCCGCCTGCCCCTCCCGCCCGCCATCGCACCGCGTGGCCCCTGCTGCTCCCGGAAGGCTCCTCTCCTCCGAGCGCCGCCATAGACGCCCCCTGCTTCCCCCCCCCCCCGACTTAAGCGACCTTCCTTATAGTGCCCCCCAACCCCCCTTCCCGGTCCGGTCCACCATAGACGCCATAGACTCCCCCCCACCACCCCGGGAAAAAGGCCCTTGTTATCACCAAGTTACATTAACGACAACCTCATTCGCACCTACTCAGCCTTCCTGTCCCGCCATCGACCCCCGGCCCACGTCCTCCCCCGGGCCTGAAATGCCCTCCCTCTGCCCATCCGCCAAGTTAGCTCTCTTCCTCCCTTCAAGGTCCTACTGAGAGCTCATATCCTCCAGGAGGCCTTCCCAGACTGAGCCCCTTCCTTCCTCTCCCCCTCGTCCCCCTCTCCATCCCCCACATCTTACCTCCTTCCCTTCCCCACAGCACCTGTATATATGTATATATGTTTGTACATATTTATTACTCTATTTATTTATTTATTTATTTTACTTGTACCTATCTATTCTATTTATTTTATTTTGTTAGTATGTTTGGTTTTGTTCTCTGTCTCCCCCTTCTAGACTGTGAGCCCACTGTTGGGTAGGGACTGTCTCTATATGTTGCCAGCTTGTACTTCCCAAGCGCTTAGTACAGTGCTCTGCACACAGTAAGCGCTCAATAAATACGATTGATTGATTGATTGATTAACAAATAGTAACATTATTATGATTATTATTAACAGTTTAAGTGGGGAGAAGAGATTGGAGACAGAAAGACCAGGAGTGAAGATATATTAAAACACAACATAAAAGGATGAACAAAATAATCTCAAAGTCTTGAAGGCGATGGAGGGAGCAGCTTTTATCCCTGACCCGGTGTGCATGGGGTATGCCAGGAGTCAGGACCCTGGATGGTGGGAGGAAACGGAGTAGTTATCCCAGAAGCTTTTCTCTGTGACAATGGAGGAATGGAGTGCAAGCAGGAGAAGCTCTTATCCCCACCCTAGTGCGTACAGATAATGCTGAGAGCAAGGAGCCTCTCTGGAGGGAGGGAAGGTGGCGGTTACCATGTGCTTTTCTCAGTGGTGTTGGAGGGGTCCGAAAGAATGCAGGAGCTGCTTTTATCCCTAGTGCACAGATCAGGCTTGGAGCAGAGACACTCGGTGGAGGGAGGGTAGGTGGTAGTTACCACGGTGCTTTTCTCAGAGAAGATGGAGGAAACATGAATTGAAATAGCAATGGGAGAAATCAAGTGCACTCAGCAAAATCAAAATTAGGAAACATCTACCATCTTCTGTCATTTGTAAAAACTTTTGCACGTCAAAGTTTGTGCGACCCTCTCTGTCTTTCTTCCTTTCTCTATATATATTAATTTCTATGTCTCTGTCAATTTCAAGATGGCCCCAATAGAAAATACCATAATAATCAAGGTTTAATAAGACTTTAGTGGAATACAGAGCTTTTACAATTCTGATCGACTACACTGATCATCTCTGTCAGAGAGATAATCTTTCCAGATACACTACCTGGGAGAGGGGAGGCACAATTGTGAACATTTGCCTGGATGGAGATGTTCAAAATAAATTAAAGCTTTTCTTAAGGCATCTCTGGACTCACAGTTCTTTAATCCTATCACTATTATTCAGGTTTCTCCCACCAACCCTAATGAATATGGATTTTGGGAAGGGTAGAGGCAACTCTAGAGGGAAACAGAATCTGAAGTTTGTATTTCATAGCCCTTCAACTCTTACTGATCAACCGAATTAATACTTACAGAGGTTGGGCTCTTGGATCACTACAGTTAAATCCCAATAAACCATTTTTATTTTTATCATTTCAGGCACACGGTTCTTGGCATGCTTTCCCCACCTGCAAAAAGTCCATGGGAAATTAGAAAAATGTCACAGAATTCATTCTCATGGGACTTTTGCAAGAGCAGAACGTTCAGATATTTTGCTGTGTGCCTTTTTTGTTCTATTACATTATTCTCTTATTGGGAAATCTACTTATTCTCATCACCATTGGATGCAGCCATCTTATCAACCAACCTATGTTTTATTTCCTGGCACAGTTGCCTTCCATCGACGTGTGCTATACTTCTACCATTACCCCCAAACTGATCTGGGACTTACTCGCTAAAACAAAAGTCATTACTTTTGACAATTACGTGTTCTACTCTTCAGCATGCTCTTCTTTATGTGCATCGAGGTCTTCATTTTTTATGGCACTTATAAAGCGCTTACTATGTGCAAAGCACTGTCATCAGAATAAATAGAAGTAAGCATGTTCCCTGTCCATAATGAGTTTACACTCTAGAGGCGAGCTTAAAGTCTAGACATCTGGTGAAAAGAGCATGAGCCTGGGAGTCAGAGGACCTAGGTTCTACTCCCAGCTCTGCCACTTGTCTGCTGTGTGACCTTAGACAATTATTTCACTTCTTTGGGCCTCAGTTTCTCACCTGCACAATGGGGATTAAAATTGTGAACCTTATGCAGGACAGGATTTGTGTCCAACTTGAATATTCTGTTTCTGCTCTAGGGCTTAGTCCCTGGCAAATAGAAAGAGCATAAAAAATACCATAAAAAACAAACAAACTTGAAAGCCTGTATTTATGATATAGCCTCCTCTCAGATCGCCTATCCTCCTGCCTTTCTCCGCTTGGCACATAGTAAGCTCTTAACAAATGCTATCATTACTATTGTACATATTTATTATTCTATTTATTTTGTTAATGATGTGCATATAGCTCTAATTATATTTATTCTGACGGTTTTGACACCTATCTACATGTTTTTTTTTGTTATCTGTCTCCCCCTTCCAGACTGTGAGCCCATTGTTGGGTAGGGCCTGTCTTTATATGTTGGTGACTTGTACTTCCCAAGTGCTTAGTAAAGTGCTCTGCACACAGTAAGCGCTCAATAAATACGATTGAATGAATGAATGAACAATGAAAAATGTAGAATTAATATGAGTATTTGGACAACACAGGAAGGAATATAGAGAGTTCTGGCTCATAAAGAGTTGAGGTCTTGTCTCCCATCCAGATTGACTGTCTCCTTGGCCAAGATTTACAGACAGTTGATGAAGAAGGGCCTCCCTTAAAATAAATGCAGACCATTATATTTCTGAGGTGAGTTTGTAAACCAGCCTTAAGCAGAGTGAAGCTGAATTTATTGTAGTAAATGATACATTTGTATTTCTAATGAGCTAAATATGCATACTTTTACCTGATCAGTTTATCCAAGCAAAGCCATTAGAAATCTTCATCTCTTAAATGAAGAATACAGGCCTGAGAGTCAGAAGACCTGGATTCTAATCCCACTTTGTCATTTGTCTTCTCTGTAAGCTTGGACAAGTCACTTAAATTATCTGTGCTTCCATCTCTTCTACAGATATAAAGTCGTTTCATTCGTTCATTCAATTGTATTTACTGAGCCCTTACTGTGTGCGGGGCACTGTACTAAACACTTGGAATGTATAATTTCGCAACAGATAGAGATAATCCGCACCCAACAATGGGCTCACAGTCGTTTCTGACCCATAAAATTTCCATAGACACACTCTCTGCAGAACACTCCATCTTCTGTCATAATGCCGTTCTGCTACATGTGTCCAATAGAGTTTTCTCGGTAAGATATAGAAATGGTTGTCCATTGCCTCCTTCAGCTCAGTAAGAATTAAAGTCTTTGATCACTTTATCAAATGAGAGCCTTTGACTCTTTTTCATGCAGCTGCTGTCCAGCACAGGTGAACTGACTATGATGCTTTAGCTTAGACCTTTCCTCTTTGGGCAACCCTATATGGCATAATTCTAGGTTTTATCAGGGTATGCAAACTCTCTTGTCACCTTAAGGTGTCAGTTCTGTAAAATGAGGATTAAA